>NC_088226.1:36122657-36342657 GCF_036934945.1 Oncorhynchus masou masou | reverse complement strand
CTGTTCTGCAACGTTCCCAGAAAGTTGTGGCAAGGTTGTATACAAAATAAACATAGGACAACCATGTGCTCACCAAGCTCAAAAAACATATGGTTCTCAGAACGTTATGTGCTAGCTAGGTATCTCCTAAATAATGGGCTGTAAAACAAAGGGTTTAAAGGGTTATTCATATTCATCACCTGTGTTTAATGTATACTTCTCTACTGACTATCTGGAGCCAGAGCCAAAACCAATGTGAGGATGAGATACAATCAGTGTTCCATTCACTGTACTTCCATGCTCCAGAGCAGGCAAATGAACCACGGAGCAGGGAGCACTGAACATGGGAGAGTATGGAGCACAGGAGAACGCTGAACAGAGCATAGCCATATCCTCAATCTGTAGCTCTGAGTGCAGGATGGGATGTGGTGACATCACAATCACACACTGACCCATTGTCCTTGCGCTGACCTGACATCCTAAATATGGAGCCTGTCAGAGACTGCTGCAGCTTGTAAAGAAAATGGCTGCATTTTCACAACACATACAGTAGCTTAGTCAAGGAGGATGGAAAAACAAGTCGATATCTGACTCCTTGACTTATTACCTCCTGGTAACCAGGTTTGGTTGGCCTCCAAAAACATTTGTCTACCAGCTCTAGGCTCATGGAATTGAATTAGAGAAACAGAAGTTAGGCTCGGACTTACTCTCAGTAAAGGTGCAATCTGTAATAATTATAGTGACTGCTTTTATTGACAGCTTGTGGCTTTAAGTCCTTGAGGAGAAAGGTTGAGCAGCAACACCACTGACTTGGAAACACCTCAATCAGCTGTGTCCCTCTGAGGCTGCCATGGGGCCATAAGCATTAGATCAGCATCACCGATATGACAGAATGTCAGAATGTTGTTCTCACTGAAGAGAAGAAAAAATACCTCTACAACTAGCTAGCTGATGTCAGCCTGTTGGATGCTCTTTTGTCGGTAGGCTATAGGAGCAACCCCCAGTTATAAATTACACCCCTCCCCACTCTCACAAGAGTGAGGACGAGTCACTGGCAGTATTTCAAGAGGAATGACATGTTATTTTAACCACCTGTTGATACATGAAAAAAGGTGCTCCGACACCATCACATTGCCTCTAAATCAATACAAAGGCCTGCCAAATTATTTACTTTTTATTTTTTATTTTTGGGGTGCTTTATTGAGTGTGTTTGAGAAAGAGGGCCAACAGAACACTCAATGCATAATCACAATAAATTAGGCTTAATTGCTAATTGTCCCCCATTGCTCATGCATACCTCGGCTCTGACTTGCGGGAAACACACTTTAAAGAAATGTTTCCAACATTCTCTCAATCTATTTATGAATTCCAAACACTTACCGGAGGACCTGGTTCTCCTTTGGGTCCGGGGAAAGCTTCGTCATAGTCTCCGTAGAAGTAGTCTGGATCCTCATAACCATAGTCGTAGCCTCCCATGTCCACATCGTAGGCCTCTTCCTGGCCATGCTCCTCTGAGGTTTCCACCTGGTTCTCCCGGTACAGGGTGGTGCCATTGGGTCTGAACTGGGTGTCCAGGAGGTGGTCAATGGGCTGGAGCTGGGGGTTAGAGTCCCTAGGCCTGGAGCTGGAGCTGTTCCTCAAGCCATCCTTCAAGTGAGTCTGCTTGACAGGAGAGTTTATACCTGGGGTGTCTATGGTGACCCGTTGGGGCCTCCTGGGGCTCCTCTCCTCCATGTCATTCTCAGACTGCGGAGAGTGCCTGGTTGAGCCCCTTGTTGGGCTGGATCTGTAACTGGGGGTGGTACTTCTGTGAGTGATTCCCAGGGCCCCCAGCCCACTGAGGGTGCCTGAGGACAAGCTGTTGTGGCCAGCAGTGACGGGGGTATGGATGGAGTTGAGGTGCTCTAGCAGGGAGCTCTGGGTCTGGTTCCTGACCCCCAGGTGAGGCTGCTCTGAGGGGCTTAAATACATTGTTCCGGACCTCTCCAGAGAGGGGATGGGGGCTGATCCGGCGGAGGTGGACGTCTGCTGGGTGTGGGAGTCTACAGTCAACAATGGGGCCACCACCATCTGGGACTCCAGAGAAAGAGGAATAGGAGAGAAAGCCAGGGAGCTGGAAACCTCCATATCCGAGCTGGGGGGCCATCGGAAAGTGTCGGCCAGCCGGCATTGTCTTTTAAGGTAGTCGCAGTAGCGCGCAGCAGCCTGGGCCAGGGGGTAGATATCCAGCTGGCATATGAGGCCCTGGAATTGGGCTGCTTTGGAGTTCATCCTTCCTAAGGTGAGCAGGCCTCCGGATCCTGACCCCAGGGTCTGTGACCGGGTCAGCGTCTGCTCCCTCTGCTGCACCGCCCCGCAGTCCGCATGGAACGACACAGAGCGTGGCCTCACGCCCACAGCGAAAGAGTGCTGGCGCCCGTCGTGCACGTTATAGGTGAAGTAGACGGAGGTCTTCTCGGTAGTGTACACGACCACCTTCCCGGGCAGCAGCTGGATACCAAACTGCAGCTTGTTCCTGCTGTCACGCACGCTGAAAAGGAAAGCATTGTTCGCTCGCCAGGAGCTTAGGCTCACCACAACAGAAAACTCCTCACCGAGCTCCGGCGGGAACAGGCTCCCCGTGGGGGCTTCAATGTGGGCATCCAGGCTGAGTAGGACCCCGGCTCTTGGGGGTGAGGATGGAGGAGAGGGCGAGCTGATCCCAGAGGAGAGAGTCTCTCTGCTGCCGGTGAGGCCCAGCTGATGGAGGATATCGACACCTGTGGAGGAGAGAGCTGTAAGTTAGACAGTCGGACCCGTGCAACATCTTAAAATCTTACAAACAGTAATAGGAAGAGGACATCAGCATCATCACTACCTCCTGTGAAACATGGTGGTAGTAGGGGATTACTCAATGCACTGTATATACAAATGCTAGTGGAAAAGGAGGTAGGAAAGGAGATGGAGATGAAAGGAGATGAAGGAAGAAGAAGAAAGAAAATTATGAAAAAAGAAAGGAAAGCAAGTAGAAGAGGAAAATGAAGTGAATATATAGGTGGAAGGTCTGATCAAGGCTCGGCCGCACTGACAGATTACCCATAGTCCTCCTCAGACAGCCAGGCAAGTGAGACATGCAGCTGGGTTCCAAATCAAATCCAATTTTATTAGTCACATTCGCCGAATACAAGAGTTGTAGACCTTACAGTTAACTGCTTACTTACGAGCCCCTAACCAAAAGTGCAGTTTAAAAAATAATACGGATAAGAATAAGAGATAAAAGTAACAAGTAATTAAAGAGCAGCAGTTAAATTAACAATATATAAAGGGGGTGTCGGGTACAGAGTCAATGTGCGGGGGGCACCGGTTAGTTGAGGTAGTATGTACATGTCGATAGAGTTATTAAAAGAGACTATACATAAGATGACAACAGAGAGTGGCAGTGGTGTGGATGGGGGGGGGCAATGCAAATAGTCTGGGTAGCCATTTGACTAGATGTTCAGGAGTCTCATGGCTTGGGGGTAGAATCTGTGTTGAAGCCTTTTGGTCCTAGACTTGGCGCTCCGTTACTGCTTGCTGTGCGGAAGCAGAGAGAACAGTCTATGGCTGGGGAGGCTGGAGTCTTTGACAATTTTTTGGGCCTTCCTCTGACACCACCTGGTATGGTGCCATCTTGGATGGCAGGACGTTTGGCCGCAGTGATGCACTGGGCCATACGCTCTTCCCTCTGTAGTGCCTTGCGGTCGGAGGCCGAGCAGTTGCCATACCAGGCAGTGATGCAACCAATGGTGCTGCTGTAGAACCTTTTGAGGATCTGAGGACCCATGCCAAATCTTTTCAGTCAGTCTTTTCACGACTGTCTTGGTGTGCTTGGATAATGTTAGTTTGTTGGTGATGTGGACACCAAGGAACATGAAGCTCTAAACCTACACTACTGCAAAAGAATGGGGGCGTGCTCGGTCCTCTTATCCCTGTAGTCCACAATCATCTCCAGACAGGAGACTATAGAGAGATAGATGGTACAGTACAGTACTACCACACAACAATATATGTGTGTATGTATGTTTCAAAACAGCTTGTTTGAATCAATCTGCCACCAGAGATTCATGATCTTATCTCCTGCTGAGTCATGAATTTCCCTCTCTCCCAGGTGATTCCTCGAACGACATGTCAGACCTGCTTTAATTGAAGTTTAGCAAGAGAACAGTGTTTACAAAGTCGTTTAAAAAGTAGTGAAGCGTTTTCTCAGCACGGTAGCTATCTAAGCTTTGAATCAGGGTATAACGTGACTAAAGGGAAGCATTACAAATGTCAACAGCACGGTACAATATTTTGTGTAAAAGCATATGCTATGACAAATGAGAAAAAAAAGAGGTATTAAATATATTATGGACATAAAAAGCAAAAGGAATCAAAACTCAACGGCTTTACAGAAGACACAACTCTGTGTGTGGGAGGGAGGGAGGGAGGGAGGGAGGGAGGGAGGGAGGGAGGGAGGGAGGGAGGGAGGGAGGGAGGGAGGGAGGGAGGGAGGGAGGGAGGGCAAACTGGCAGACTGATGTGTACGCTCAGTGGAATCCAGGAAATAGGAGAATGTCAGTGGGGAGATCCCGGGAAGAGTAGGAGAGGAGAAGAAAGAGGAGGGGTAGCAGGGAGGAGGAGGAGTTGGAGGAGAAGGAGCAGTGGAAGGTATTTTCATTGCTAATCCAGAGACACTAGTTTCCTTTGAAACAGCTCATCCCCCCCCAAGCTCATTGAGCTGCTCAGGGAGCTTTTCAAAGACTGTTTTATTGATTTGGCAGAACAGGAGTGAAGAGAACTTAACCAGCAGTTTGCATGCACGCACGCATAAGATATATGGCAAAGGAAATAGCTTCTTTGGGGGCATGCAAAACCCACACTCACCACAGTAAGTAAAAAAAAAAAAAAAAAAAAAAAAAAGAAAGAATCAGACATCAAAGCGGTAAGCTATTTTAGAACGAGTTGCACATATATGACCTTGCGACCTTTCATCTTGGTAACGGGCCAAATGGAACAGCTAATAAGTTATTTAGAAAAGCGTAGTATAAATGTTAACAGCAGAAATTTGGGGAGGAATGGGTAACAGATGGTGGCTGACATTTACCTTTGTCCAATTTGTATCATTAAAACGTACACATGGAAACACTTAGCAAAAAGCCGTATGGATTCAGCGATCATAGAATACTCTAAAATGGAGATTCAAACAGAGTGACATTGGAGACCATTATCTTTGGAAATAGATCTATGCCTGAACTGTAAGCAGCATAACATTGTACGTATTTCGAAAAATGTTGTTTATTAATGAGCGACATTAGCTCACCAGTCAATAGGCTGAATAGTGAAGTGGTTTCCCACAGTCAAAGTCCTGCAATAAGAGCTATGATGTTACTATGTGTAAACTCTTCACAGTTGTGTTCTTTAGATGTCACTGAGTAGGCTGATACCACATTTCAAGGACCCAAGATCCATAGGTAAGGCTGTACATTGGAATATGAATGTTCGATACACATAGTAGTTTCACTGGTGAGCTAATGTGGCTCATTTCACAAGTCCTGCAATAAGAGCTATGATGTTAATATTTGTGTTTAACCAACGTTTCCTAAATTCAGTCCTGGGGCCCCCCTTGGTTGCACATTTATTTTTTTGACCTCGCACTACACAGCTGATTCAAATAACTCATCATCATCAAGCTTTGATTATTTGAATCAGCTATTTATTGCTCAGGCAAAAAACTAAACGTGCACCCAGGACCGAGTTTGGGAAACGCTGGTGTGAAGTCTTTTGTGGATGTCACTGAGTAGGCTGATACCCCATTTCATGGACCCATAGGTAAGAATGTACATTGCAATATGAATGTCTAACACGCACAATAGACTGACTGGGGAGGTGATTTCCCACAGTCAAAGTCCTCCAATAAGAGCTGCTATGATAATGTGTGTAAAGTCTTCACAGTTGTGTTCTGTGGGTGTCACTGAATTGGCTGATACCCCATTTAATTGATTCACAATCCATAGGCAAGGCTATACAGTGAAATATATGTATGCCCCCAATGCAATTATGAAGTCTAATACATCCACAGTGTGATTTAAACTCATTTGTCTTTTGTCAAATTAACAAATTATTTATTTTGTTGAATTTATATAACATTCCAAACTTGTTAAGCATTATCTATGACATGATTACAGTATTTGTATCCGTTTCAATGTGGGACCTTTATTTTGAAGGTGAAAGGGACACATAGGTCAAATCAAATCAAATCATATTATATTTGTCAAATGCACCGAATGCAACTGAATGCAACTGTGATTACTTACAAGCCCTTAAAACCTCTTTGGGATTTGGGGCAGCATTGGGAGGTTTGAATGAAAAGCGTGCCCAGAGTAAACTGCCTATTACTCAGGCCCAGAAGCTAGGATATGCATATAATAAGTTAATTAATTAAACACTCTAAAGTTTTCAAAACTGTTAAAATAATGTCTGTGAGTATAACAGAACTCATATGGCAGGTGAAAACCTGAGAAAAATCCAACCAGGAAGTGCGAGTTCTGAGGTTTGTAGTTTTCAAGTGAATGCTATCGAATATCCAGTGTCTGTGTCTAGATGCTTTGTGCATATGGATTACTGAACTAAACGTGCAAACAAAAAGGAGGTTTTTGGACATAAAGATGAACTTTATTGAACAAAACAAACATTTATTGTGTAACATGGAGTCCTGGGAGTGCCACCAGATGAAGATCATCAAAGGTAAGTGATTCATTTTAAAGCTATTTCTGAATTTTGTGACACCTCTCCTTGGCTGGAAAATGTCTGTATGGTTTTTGTGGCTAGGCGCTGTCCTAACATAATCGCATGGTGTGCTTTCGCCGTAAAGCCTTTTTGAAATCGGACACAGCGGCTGGATTAACAACAAGTTTATCTTTAATCCTATGTATAACACTTGTATCTTTCATCAATGTTTATGATGAGTATTTCTGTAATTAGATTTGGCTCTCTGCAATGTCACTTGATGTTTGTTTGAGACAATGCATTACTGAACATAACGCGGCAATTTAAACAGAGGTGTTTGGACATAAAAATTAACTATCAAACAAAACAAACATTTACTGTGTAAGATTGAGTCCTGGGAGTGCCACCAGATGAAGATTAAAGGTTAGTGATTAATTGTAACGCTATTTCTGACTTTTGTGACACCTCTCCTTGGCTGGAAAATGTCTGTATGTTTTTTGTGGCTAGGCGCTGTCCTAACATAATCGCATGGTGTCCTTTCGCCGTGAAGCCTTTTTGAAATCGGACATTGTGGTTGGATTAACAAGAAGTTTATCTTTAAAATGGGGTATAATACATGTACAGTGGGGCAAAAAAGTATTTAGTCAGCCACCAATTGTGCAAGTTCTCCCACTTAAAGATGAGAGAGGCCTGTAATTTTCATCATAGGTATCAACTATGACAGACAAAATGAGAAGAAAAATCCAGAAAATGACATTGTAGGATTTTTAATGAATTTATTTGCAAATTATGGTGGAAAATAAGTATTTGGTCACCTACAAACAAGCAAGATTTCTGGCTCTCACAGACCTGTAACTTCTTCTTTAAGAGGCTCCTCTGTCCTCCAATCGTTACCTGTATTAATGGCACCTGTTTGAACTTGTTATCAGTATAAAAGACACCTGTCTACAAACTCAAACAGTCACACTCCAAACTACACTATGGCCAAGACCAAAGAGCTGTCAAAGAACACAAGAAACAAAAAAGACTGAATCTGCAATAGGTAAGCAGCTTGGTTTGAAGAAATCAACTGTGGGAGCAATTATTAGGAAATGGAAGACATACAAGACCACGGTTAATCTCCCTCGATCTGGGGCTCCATGCAAGATCTCACCCCGTGGGGTCAAAATGATCACAAGAACGGTGAGCAAAAATCCCAGAACCACACGGGGGCACCTACTGAATGACCTGCAGAGAGCTGGGACCAAAGTAACAAAGCCTACCATCAGTAACACATTACGCCGCCAGGGACTCAAATCCTGCAGTGCCAGACGTGTCTCCCTGCTTAAGCCAGTCTGAAGTTTGCTAGAGAGCATTTGGATGATCCAGAAGAAGATTGGGAGAATGTCATATGGTCAGATGAAACCAAATTAGAACTTTTTGGTAAAAACTCAACTCGTCGTGTTTGGAGGACAAAGAATGCTGAGTTGCATCCAAAGAACACCATACCTACTGTGAAGCATGGGGGTGGAAACATCATGCTTTGGGGCTGTTTTTCTGCAAAGGGACCAGGCCGACTGATCCGTGTAAAGGAAAGAATGAATGGGGCCATGTATCGTGAGATTTTGAGTGAAAACCTCCTTCCATCAGCAAGGGCATTGAAGATGAAACGTGGCTGGGTCTTTCAGCATGACAATTATCCCAAACACACCACCCGGGCAATGAAAGAGTGGCTTCGTAAGAAGCATTTCAAGGTCCTGGAGTGGCCTAGCCAGTCTCCAGAACTCAACCCCATAGAAAATCTTTGGAGGGAGTTGAAAGTCCGTGTTGCCCAGCAACAGCCCCAAAACATCACTGCTCTAGAGGAGATCTACATGGAGGAATGGGCCAAAATACCAGCAACAGTGTGTGAAAACCTTGTGAAGACTTACAGAAAACATTTGACCTCTGTCATTGCCAACAAAGGGTTTATTAAAAAAGTATTGAGAAACTTTTGTTATTGACCAAATACGTATTTTCCACCATAATTTGAAAATAAAATCCTGCAATGTGATTTTCTGGATTTTTTTCTCATTTTGATTGTTATAGTTGAAGTGTACCAATGATGGAAATTACAGGCCTCTCTCATCTTTTTAAGTTAGAGACCTTGCACAATTGGTGGCTGACTAAATATTTTTTTGCCCCACTGTATGTTGATTGGACTAAATTGTTTTGGTATCTTTTACTGTCACTGTATTAGACTAAGCAGAGGTGATTTGATGATTTTGAAATGTTGAAGTTGAAATGGTACTGGAACAGTGGAGGCAGCTCCTGTTTTCTTTACCACTTGCGGTAACTCTGTGGTTCAAAATCAATAGTTGTTTAGTGGTCCAAAAATGTCTGAAATATTAACTTACTTGACCATGCTGTAGGTCCATGTAATTGTCTGTTACTGTACATGCAATATGCTTTGTGGACTTCACTAGACAGAGGTTGCTATCTAGTTTTGTGATAAAACAAAGGTGTGGTTGATTTTATTCTGATTGTCTTTTTGGCCTATACATCACGGTCGCAAGGAATATGAATTAACAGATTGTAGAGCAAACAACGTACTTATCACAACACAGAGGTTCGCTAGCTAGCAACACACAGAGTACAATTACAAGGAGGAGGTTATCCTAGATCACTAGCCCTAGTCTGAGACGCTTTGTAAATATGGGAAGAAAGCTGTTGTCATGTTCCTTGCACAGCAGTCCTTTCACCACTGGACCCTACAGCAGGGGTAGACAACCCTGTTCCTGGAGTGCCACAGGCATTGCAGGATTTTGTTTAAACTATGCATCACACCAGGGGTGTATTCAGTTCGCTTGAATGTTTGCTACATTTCGGAATGGTTTGTTCCCGAACGCCATGTTTTCCCAAAACATTCTTGTACGTTCTTAAACAGACTTTGAAATGTGTTTACTCTGTTCGGTGGGTATGCCGGGGTGTGGCTTGAAGCAATGAGTGAAGAATTTAAAGGGCAGCAGTACATTTTGAATCCACAAACCAACCCCTCCCTATTTTTCATTCAGTACAAAACCATTTCCGTTCTATGGAACATTCTATAACGTTTTTATGTACTGAAGGCAGCCCTGATCAACTGATCAGTGATTGCCTAAATTCAACATACCTGGTCTTCCAGGTCGGTTAACTAAAAAATGTGACGTGCCTGCGACACTCCCGGACCAGGGATGCCTACCTGTGCCCTAGCGCAGGGTCCCCCGCCCCTGTGCATGTTTAGTTTTTTGCCTTAGCACTACACAGCTAATCCAAATAATCAAAGCTTGATGAATAGTTGGTTAACTGAAATAGCTGTGAAGTGCTAGGGCAAAAAACTAAATGTGCACCGAGGGGGGGAGCAAGTTTGGGAAACCCTGCCTTACAGAGGTATTAGTAAATGCTTATGAACTGAATATTGCATGTGAATTTCAATTTATCAGCTAAACTAACAAAATGGTTGACTTGTTTAGCAACATGTGCAGTACATGCTAATATGGTTTTGGTGAGGAAAAGTATGCAACATCGCACCCACTACCAGCTAGCCTACTCCAGCAGTACTGTATCATTTCAATCATTTTAGTCAATAAGATTCTTGCTACGTAAGCTTAACTTTCTGAACATTCGAGACGTGTAGTCCACTTGTCATTCTAATCTCCTTTGCATTAGCGTAGCCTCTTCTGTACCCTGTTAACTATGTGTCTATCTATCCCTGTTCTCTCCTCTCTGCACAGACCATACAAACGCTCCACACCGCGTGGCCGCGGCCACCCTAATCTGGTGGTCCCAGCGCGCATGACCCACGTGGAGTTCCTGGTCTCCGGTAGCCTCTGGAACTGCCGATCTGCGGCCAACAAGGCAGAGTTCATCTCAGCCTATGCCTCCCTCCAGTCCCTCGACTTCCTGGCACTGACGGAAACATGGATCACCACAGATAACACTGCTACTCCTACTGCTCTCTCTTCGTCCGCCCACGTGTTCTCGCACACCCCGAGAGCTTCTGGTCAGCGGGGTGGTGGCACCGGGATCCTCATCTCTCCCAAGTGGTCATTCTCTCTCTCTCCCCTTACCCATCTATCTATCGCCTCCTTTGAATTCCATGCTGTCACAGTTACCAGCCCTTTCAAGCTTAACATCCTTATCATTTATCGCCCTCCAGGTTCCCTCGGAGAGTTCATCAATGAGCTTGATGCCTTGATAAGCTCCTTTCCTGAGGACGGCTCACCTCTCACAGTCCTGGGCGACTTTAACCTCCCCACGTCTACCTTTGACTCATTCCTCTCTGCCTCCTTCTTTCCACTCCTCTCCTCTTTTGACCTCACCCTCTCACCTTCCCCCCTACTCACAAGGCAGGCAATACGCTCGACCTCATCTTTACTAGATGCTGTTCTTCCACTAACCTCACTGCAACTCCCCTCCAAGTCTCCGACCACTACCTTGTATCCTTTTCCCTCTCGCTCTCATCCAACACTTCCCACACTGCCCCTACTCGGATGGTATCGCGCCGTCCCAACCTTCGCTCTCTCTCCCCCGCTACTCTTTCCTCTTCCATCCTATCATCTCTTCCCTCTGCTCATACCTTCTCCAACCTTTCTCCTGATTCTGCCTCCTCAACCCTCCTCTCTTCCCTTTCTGCATCCTTTGACTCTCTATGTCCCCTATCCTCCAGGCCGGCTCGGTCCTCCCCTCCCGCTCCGTGGCTCGATGACTCATTGCGAGCTCACAGAACAGAGCTCCGGGCAGCCGAGCGGAAATGGAGGAAAACTCGCCTCCTGCGGACCTGGCATCCTTTCACTCCCTCCTCTCTACATTTTCCTCCTCTGTCTCTGCTGCTAAAGCCACTTTCTACCACTCTAAATTCCAAGCATCTGCCTCTAACCCTAGGAAGCTCTTTGCCACCTTCTCCTCCCTCCTGAATCCTCCTCCCCTCCCCCCCTCCTCCCTCTCTGCAGATGACTTCGTCAACCATTTTGAAAAGAAGGTCGACGACATCCGATCCTCGTTTGCTAAGTCAAACGACACCGCTGGTTCTGCTCACACTGCCCTACCCTGTGCTCTGACCTCTTTCTCCCTCTCTCTCCAGATGAAATCTCGCTTCTTGTGACGGCCGGCCGCCCAACAACCTGCCCGCTCGACCCTATCCCCTCCTCTCTTCTCCAGACCATTTCCGGGGACCTTCTCCCTTACCTCACCTCGCTCATCAACTCATCCCTGACCGCTGGCTACGTCCCTTCCGTCTTCAAGAGAGCGAGAGTTGCACCCCTTCTGAAAAAACCTACACTCGATCCCTCCGATGTCAACAACTACAGACCAGAATCCCTTCTTTCTTTTCTCTCCAAAACTCTTGAACGTGCCGTCCTTGGCCAGCTCTCCCGCTATCTCTCTCAGAATGACCTTCTTGATCCAAATCAGTCAGGTTTCAAGACTAGTCATTCAACTGAGACTGCTCTTCTCTGCATCACGGAGGCGCTCCGCACTGCTAAAGCTAACTCTCTCCTCTGCTCTCATCCTTCTAGACCTATCGGCTGCCTTCGATACTGTGAACCATCAGATCCTCCTCTCCACCCTCTCCGAGTTGGGCATCTCCGGCGCGGCCCACGCTTGGATTGCGTCCTACCTGACAGGTCGCTCCTACCAGGTGGCGTGGCGAGAATCTGTCTCCTCGCCACGCGCTCTCACCACTGGTGTCCCCCAGGGCTCTGTTCTAGGCCCTCTCCTATTCTCGCTATACACCAAGTCACTTGGCTCTGTCATAACCTCACATGGTCTCTCCTATCATTGCTATGCAGACGACACACAATTAATCTTCTCCTTTCCCCTTCTGATGACCAGGTGGCGAATCGCATCTCTGCATGTCTGGCAGACATATCAGTGTGGATGACGGATCACCACCTCAAGCTGAACCTCGGCAAGACGGAGCTGCTCTTCCTCCCGGGGAAGGACTGCCCGTTCCATGATCTCGCCATCACGGTTGACAACTCCATTGTGTCCTCCTCCCAGAGCGCTAAGAACCTTGGCGTGATCCTGGACAACACCCTGTCATTCTCAACCAACATCATGGCGGTGGCCCGTTCCTGTAGGTTCATGCTCTACAACATCCGCAGAGTACGACCCTGCCTCACACAGGAAGCGGCGCAGGTCCTAATCCAGGCACTTGTCATCTCCCGTCTGGATTACTGCAACTCGCTGTTGGCTGGGCTCCCTGCCTGTGCCATTAAACCCCTACAACTCATCCAGAACGCCGCAACCCGTCTGGTGTTCAACCTTCCCAAGTTCTCTCACGTCACCCCGCTCCTCCGCTCTCTCCACTGGCTTCCAGTTGAAGCTCGCATCCGCTACAAGACCATGGTGCTTGCCTATGGAGCTGTGAGGGGAACGGCACCGCAGTACCTCCAGGCTCTGATCAGGCCCTACACCCAAGCAAGGGCACTGCGTTCATCCACCTCTGGCCTGCTCGCCTCCCTACCATTGAGGGAGTACAGTTCCCGCTCAGCCCAGTCAAAACTGTTCGCTGCTCTGGCCCCCCAATGGTGGAACAAACTCCCTCACGACGCCAGGACAGCGGAGTCAATCACCACCTTCCGGAGACACCTGAAACCCCACCTCTTCAAGGAATACCTAGGATAGGATAAGTAATCCTTCTCACCACCCCCCTTAATGATTTAGATGCACTATTGTAAAGTGGCTGTTCCACTGGATGTCAGAAGGTGAATTCACCAATTTGTAAGTCGCTCTGGATAAGAGCGTCTGCTAAATGACTTAAATGTAAATGTAATGTAATGCAATGCATTTGTCGTCATCTCCCTATCAGGCCACTGCATGCTGTGACATGGCCCTGGATGGCAACACATATTCAAGCTGCCTGACTAAAGACTGTCCTTCGGTGGTACTGGAAACAAGGGCCTGACCTGGGAGTACAACTACATTCTCTCTCTGTCTCACAGCAATGTTTACTGTTATTTTTTTGTATTGCTTATTTCACTTTTTGTTACATGGAGTGGAACAGGGAAATCCAAGAGCAGACTCAGACGAGGAGACTGGGATGAAGTAACCAAGGTATTTATTGAAACACAGGGGGAAGATGGAGTGCAGGCCAATGGAAGCTCAGGCAAGTTGCAGGAAACCAGTTGCTGAGGCTGGAGCGAGAGAGGTTGGGACAGGATCTAAATAGTAACACATGACTATAAACGTAGACTGAGTGAGCAGAGATTATGATTTGGCAGTTTGGAAGTGGCATGACTGAGTATTTGTAGAGGTCTTGATTATGGAACAGGTTGCAGCTGGTGGAGATCGGCTCGAACTCCAGCACACCTGTCTCCGCCCAAACAATCACACACACAGAGGGAGAGAGCACTGGGGGAGTGGCGGCAGGTCAAGGAGACACAGGATGAGCAGTAAGGGGCATGGCCGGAGCAGACAGATTATCTACAGTTGAGGTTGGAAGTTTACATACACCTTAGCCAAATATATTTAAACTCAGTTTTTCACAATTCCTAATATGTAATCCTAGTAAAAAAAAGTCTGTCTTAAGTCAGTTAGGATCACCCCTTTATTTTAAGAATGTGAAATGTCAGAATAATAGTAGAGAGAATGATATATTTCAGCTGTTATTTCTTTCATCACATTCCCAGTGGGTCAGAAGTTTACATACTCAATTAGTATTTGGTAGCATTGACTTTAAATTGTTTAATAACTTGGGTTAAACATTTTTGGGTAGCCTTCCACAAGCTTCCCAAAATAAGTTATGTGAATGTTGTCCCATTCCTCCTGACAGAGCTGGTGTAACTGAGTCAGGTTTGTAGGCCTCCTTGCTCGCCCATGCTTTATCAGTTCTGCCCATAAATGTTCTATCGGTTTGAGGTCAGGGCTTTGTGATGGCCACCCCAATACCTTGACTTTACTGTCCTTAAGCCATTTTGCCACAACTTTGGAAGTATGCTTATGGTCATTTGGAAGATCCATTTGCAACCAAGCTTTAACTTCCTGACTGATGTCTGAGATGTTGCTTCAATATATCCACATAATTCTTCTCCTCACGAAGCCATCTATTTTGTGAAGTGCACCAGTCCCCCCTGCAGCAAAGCACCCACGTGCTTCACGGTTGGGATAGTGTTCTTCGGCTTGCAAGCCTCCCACCTTTTACTCCAAACATAACGATGGTCATTATGGCCAAACAGTTCATTTTTGTTTAATCAGACCAGAGGACATTTCTCCAAAAGTACGATCTTAGTCCCCATGTGCAGTTGCAAACTGCAGGTTTTGGAGCAGTGGCTTCTTCGTTGCTGAGTGGTCTTTCAGGTTATGTCGATATAGGACTCGTTTTACTGTGGATATAGATACTTTTGTACCTGTTTCCTCCAGCACCTTCACAAGGTCCTTTGCTGTTGTTCTGGGATTGATTTGCACTTTTCGCACCAAAGTACATTCATCTCTAGGAGACAGAACGCGCCTCCTTCCTGAGCGGTATGACGGCTGCCTGGTCCCATAGTGTTTATACTTGCATACTATTGTTTGTACAGATGAACGTGGTACCTTCAGGCATTATGAAATTGCTCCAATGGATGAACCGGACTTGTGGTGGTCTACAATTTTTTTTCTGAGGTCTTGACTGATTTCTTTTGATTTTCCCATGATATCAAGCAAAGAGGCATTGAGTTTGAAGGTAGGCCTTGAAATACATCCACAGGTACACCTCCAATTGACTCAAATGATGTCAATTAGCCTATCAGAAGCTTCTAAAGCAATGACATAATGACATAATTGTCCAAGCTGTTTAAAGGCACAGTCAACTTAGTGTATGTAAACGTCTGACCCACTGGAATTGTGATACAGGGAAATAATCTGTCTGTAAACAATTGTTGGAAATATTATTCACAAAGTAGATGTCCTAGCCGACTTGCCAAAACTACAGTTTGTTAACAAGAACTTTGTGGAGTGGTTGAAAAAAGGAGTTTTAATGACTCCAACCTTAGTGTATGTAAACTTCTGAATTCAATTGTTTTTCAGCGGTACTACCAGTAGAGCTGGTATGTGTCTCAATGGATGCGGGCCTTACTAAATAGACTGTTTGAAAATGTGAAGAATAAAAATAAAAAATTACAATTAAATGTAGTTATAAAAAAGAAACGTGAATCACATTTTAGTTTTGCGTACCCCCGACGGCATTGCGCGCACCCCTGAGGTACCCCAGTTTGGGACTACATGCCCTAGACACACAAAATTATACAAACCTCGGCCTAAACATCAGCGCCATAGGTAACTTCCACAAAGCTGTGAACGATCTGCGAGACAAGGCAAGAAGGGCCTTCTATGCCATCAAAAGGAACATAAAAATCAACATCCCAATTAGGATCTGGATAAAATACTTGAATTAGTTATAGAACCCATTACCCTTTACGGTTGTGAGTTCTGGGGTCCGCTCACCAACCAAGAATTTACTAAACGGGACAAACACCAAATTGAGACTATGCATGCAGAATTCTGCAAAAATATCCTCAGTGTACAACGTAAAACACCAAATAATGCATGCAGAGCAGAATTAGGCCGATAACCACTAATGGTCAAAAACCTAGAAAAGAGACATTAAATTCTTCCACCACCAAAAAGGAAGAGATTTCCAAACATTTCATAACAATGCCATCACCTACAGAGAGATGAGCCTGGAGAAGAGTCCCCTAAACAAGATGGTTCTGGGGCTCTGTTCACAAACACAAACAGACCCCACAGAGCCCCAGGACAGCAACACAATTAGACCCAACCAAATCATGAGAGAACTAAACAATTATTACAAATAACATTGAGAAAGGCCACCATAGGCAGACCTAGCTATCAAGAGAAGACAGGATATGCGCACACTGCCCACAAAATGAGGTGGAAACTGAGCCAAATGTATGACCATATCAGAGACACATATTTCCCTCAGATTACACAGACCCATAAAGAATTTGAAATATGGGAGTTGTGATAAACTCCCATATCTATTGGGTGAAATACCACAGTGTCCCATCACAGCAGCAAGATTTGTGATTTCAAGATTTCTTTATTTTCCCTTTTGTACTTTAACTATTTGCAAATAATATGTGAAATGTCTTATTCTTTTGTAACTTTTGAGAGAGAGAGAGAGAGAGAGACTGACTATTTGGGCTGTCTCTGCCTGTATTCTAGGACCTGAGGACCAAGAGCATGTAAAGAAGGGTTTTAAAAAAGAATGGGAAGAGGAGAGTAGCTCCACATACCAATAATAACACATAACAAAGAAGATTTCATGTCCTTGATGATAGCATAATGTCATAAATCACTTATTTTACGTTATATCATTCTCTGTGCAAGTTTGAACCCTAAAGCAATGGCAACAACAAATTAGAAGTGCTGGCATTGTCCAACTCTACAACCAGGAGTCAATATTCACCCTCCCTCTCAGATACTGCCTGGTGCCAACAAGTGAAATGTCACTTGGTCCAACTAAGACCCATGCCTATCACACCCACACAAGACCCCTGTAACACTCAACACTTTGAATGGCTAAACTGTTTCCATTTTGGAAGAAAGAACAGGCCATCGTAAACCAGGGTTTTGTAAAGTGTCATCCCTTTAAAGCTAGAGAAGGTCACTCTCTCATCCACAACAGACGACAAATATATGGCAACAGAAATGGCTAATGGATGCGGGTCAGACATAGGCTTGGTGTAGACTGTTACGATGTAGAGATGGAGTTGAGATGGGGAGGTGGAGGCTGCTTACCTTGTGCTCGGTAGTCTTCTTCTGCAGACAATGTGCATATTGACAGAAGCAGGAGGAGGGTTCCCCTACAGGGACAAACAACACAGTTAGTCAAGGAAAGGAACATGGGAAACAAATACGAGACATCCTTGATTTGAGTCAATGGATCCAAGTCGCAAATCATACCTAAAGAGCCAAGTAAGATACTAACCATACAGCATGGATACTGCGCTCGGAGTCTTCATTACGACCCAAACATCTAATCATAGTTAGTCTATAGGTCACAATCTGCAGTGCTGCTATGGCCACTGGGAAGCAGTGTCTGTCCACACTGCAATCAGACCGTAAGTCATAAATCAACAACAAACGAAACAACATTTCATGCAACTGACATTGAGGACATTATGGTTCCGTCACAGCTGATATACTCTGAACTGTGGGAATACTATTTGGCTGGAGAAATTGTGGGAAAGAAACTAAGGGAAAGTACCAGGCCTGAGGTAACTATAGTTTCAATTATGCTTTGTGTAAAGTCTTTTTTGGTGGGTAGGTGACCAAATTGTTAGTTTGGACGCGACTACAACTATTTTAATACAGATACCCCAAAAATGACTACTTTTTAAAACTATTTGAATAAAGATCTCCAAAAGTAACAAAACAATTTAAATATTAGAATACAGATCTGAGAAAGCAACTACTTTATAAACCATGTTTGAATACTTTTCATAAACTATATGATTAGCTGCCTTCAACTAATGGTGGAGTTGTATCTGGAACTGCATGTTAAAGACAGAAATGAACAGAACCCCTATACTATTACAATCTATCTGACTGTCAATTGTTCTACTCTATACATTTACA
Source organism: Oncorhynchus masou masou (assembly GCF_036934945.1). NCBI lineage: Eukaryota > Metazoa > Chordata > Actinopteri > Salmoniformes > Salmonidae > Oncorhynchus > Oncorhynchus masou. The sequence continues at coordinate 36,324,378 of NC_088226.1, read as the reverse complement.
GTATATCTGAACATTATGTAAATGTCCATTCTCCTGAATGATATTTTGTACTGCTAAGTATACATAAGGTGATGCTCAACTACTGTACTACTTTTTCAGCATGCCACTGAAAAGGTTGAAAGCTGCTATTCATTTTATCATACCTGAAAATATTGCAGAGAAATTCAAAGCCATTTGCAAACAACAATACAAAAGTTGGATGCTTAGCAAAAAAACAACTTCAAACTTCTTTGTCCAGCGTTCTGGTTTCAAACACATGCTATAAGATATTTAAATGGGTAGTTTTTTTGGAATAGAAACTAACATGATTTTCCACCTATGTTACAGATACAAGTATCCTGTGTGTGTATCCTGTGTGTGTTTCTTTTCTCTCCTTCTCCCCTCACAGGTGAAAATCATCACTCCCCAATCAGTCACCAATCATCAATCAGAAGACACACCTCCTCCTGTTTCCTACCCAATCACCGTTCCTTTCCCTTTTTTAAAAAACCCTGTCAGTTGTTTGCTGTGCGGCTCAATCTCTCTGTTTCACTCTCCCTACTCTCTCTGTTTCACTCTCTCTGTTTCACTCTCTCTGTTTCACTCTCTCTGTTTCACTCTCTCTTTGTGTATTGACCTCTCTTTTGTTTGAGCAACTCCATAGCACTTTGTCATCACCTGTGAGTATTGTTTTTGGTTATGGTGTTTGTTTTCTGGTGGGAAAAGGGGGAACCAAGACAAGTCACCCATGGGCATACACTACCCGTAGGTAAACTTTGTTAAATACACTAGTTAGAACTGGGCGGACCACCCACTGTATTTTTGGTTAGTTAGTTGGCTGTTGTTAAAGTAGGCTAGTCTAGCTTAGGAGTGTTTTTTTGAGTACTTATTGTTTCTTTCCTTGGGTCCAGCTCAGCCCCTTTTCCTGCTCCCTCCATTACCGTGTGTTTTATTAATAAACCCTGAGTTTGACGGTAGATTTCAGTTGTCGTGGTTATTTCGTTCACACTTTTACTTTGTCACTATTATAAATTGCATGAGTTATGTTTCGGGTCTCATTACCATCCCCCCCTAGACTGTCGGGCCAAAAGGGATTCGTATCATAAGTGGGGGCTCATCCGGGATCTGTCATTACTGACACCCATGCCGCTCCTGTAGATTGTTCAGTGTTGAGCGTCATAGCTGCTGTAGAATTAGTGTGCTATTTTCGCTCTTGTGAAGTAGTTTAAGATGGCTACTTTTGAGTTGAAGTCCTTTTTGGATAACCCTTCGTGGGAGGTTTTTGATAAATGTCGTAGAGTTGATTTAATGACCGTGGCTGACCATTATTCAATATCGATTCCGCAGAGTTTAGTTAAGGCAGAGGTTAAAAATCTGGTGTTAAATGTATTGTTGAAAGAGCAAGTGCTTGTGTTACAGCTGCCTGAGCCTACTACCCCTGTAGGGGATGTTGTTGCTCCTGTAAGCCCATTGGTGTCTGATAATGAGGGTGAGGCTAAAACACCAGCCACATTGTCCCGTTTTGATCCACTCTCCCCACTGTCAAACGGTGATGCCAGGAGGGATGTCCGTTTAGCACAGTTCCAACTGGAGGCGGAAGAGAGCCCAAATTAGGCGAGAGACTCTCCAGTTGGAGATGTGTAAAATTGAGGCAGAAAAAGAAAGAACAATGGCAGTTGGAGATGTGTAAAATTGAGGCAGACAGAGAACAAAGGCAGTTGGAGTTCAAAATGCGCCAGATGGAACTGGAGGCAGACAGCAAGGCTAGCCTTTGTTCCTACTGTGCCTGTTTGTGAGCCGTCCTCACCAGCTGTATCCTCAAACACGTTTGACATTAGTAGGCAGATTGCCATAGTACCTTTGTTCAGAGAGTCAGAGGTTGACTCCTATTTTGTGTATTTGAGCGTATAGTCATATCATTGAAATGGCCTGAAGAGGTATGGTGTCTATTACTTCAGTGTAAATTAACTGGTAAAGCCCAAGAGGTTGTCAGCGCTACCTCTGGAGGACAGTTTGAATTATGAAGTGGTCAAAGCTACTGTTCTTCATGCCTATGAGCTTGTGCCTGAGACATACGACAGAGATTTAGGTCTCATAGAAAGTCTTCTAGTAAGACTTATGCGGAATTTGCTAGAGACAAGGGAAATCTGTTTGATAAATGGCATGCTGCTAGTAAGGTAACTGATTTCAACTCTCTCTGGGAGTTAATCTTGTTGGAAGGGTTTAAAAATTGCTTACCCGAACGCATTGTAGTTTACCTAAACAAACAAAGTATCCTCCCTGGCAGAAGCGTCTGTGTTGGCAGACGAGTTTGTGTTGACGCACGAGTGTGTTTTCGGCTCAAACTGAGAGTAGAGCCACTGAGTTTCCTACCTTTAGCCCTAGTCGGCCAGCAGTAGTATATCAACCACGCCAGAAAAATGAGCATCCCTGTTTCTATTGTCATAAAGTAGGACATATGATTAATGATTGCTTCATGCTTAAACGCAAACAAGGGATGCCTCTTCGTGCCAAGCCGCCAACAGGTGTTGGTCTAATTCGTACGGTTGTGAGGTCTGCAACAAAACAGGTGCCTCAGGGTAACTGTAGTTTGAAAGTCTCAGTCCCCGACCGCAGTTATGAACCGTTCATTTTCGAGGGGTTTGTGTCCCTAACAAATGACGAAGCATCTCAGCGTCCAGTTAAAATCCTTAGAGATACTGGTGCGGCGCAGTCGTTTATATTGTCTGATGTGTTGCCCTTATCTGACGATACAGTGTGTTAGTGCAGGGTATTGAAATGGGTTTTGTCCCAGTGCCATTGCACTTTGTGACGGTACACTCTGAGTTAATCAGTGGAATATTCAGAGTGGGGGTACGTTCTATATTGTCAGTGAAAGGTGTGACCTTTATAATGGGTAACGATATTGCCGGAGGAAAGGTAGTACCCGTATTGGAAGTATTGGATAAAAGTGACCACTCTCTCTCGAATGAACTGGCACAGAGTTATCCACATGTGTTCCCCGCTTGTGCTGTCACTTGTGCTCAGGCACGACAAGAGGGTGAAGTGATAGATTTGTCAAACACTGTTCTGTTCAAAGAGGTTGCTCAAGAGGATGGATTGTGTGATACCTCTGAGAAGCTGATCACCTCTGACAAACAGCCCAGGAAAGAATCAAAGAACATTGAACTTATTGCTGATGCAATACAGTTACCAGTCACTCATGAGCAGCTGATTGCTAACCAAAAGGTTGACGACAAGCTTGCTAAATGTTTTTCTAGTGTTGTCTCATTGGAAGATGTAAAGAAGAACGTGGCTTACTTCATTGATGGTAATCTCCTCATGCGTAAATGGAAATCCCATGTTGACGCGGGAGGAGATTGGAATGCTGTTTATCAAATAGTGATTCCTACAGCCTTTCGACAAAATATGTTATCCCTTGCTCATGATCACCAGTGGTCTGGTCATTCAGGAATCACAAAGACTTATGATCGGATCCTTCAACATTTCTTTTGGCCGGGTTTAAAACAAGATGTGGCTCAGTTCTGTCGGACATGCCACACATGTCAGATAACAGGAAAACCAAATCAGGTTATTCCTCCCGCTCCTCTTTGTCCCATACCTGTCATAGGTGAACCATTCGAGCATGTGGTGGTTGATTGTGTCGGACCGTTACCGAAGACAAAATCGAGTAACCAGTTTTTGTTAACGATTATGTGTATGGCTACAAGATACCCCGAGGCTATTCCTCTGCGAAGGATTACAGCCCCGGTAGTGAGTAAAGCCTTAATAAAATTCTTCACGACATTTGGGTTACCTAAGATGGTACAAAGCGATCAAGGTACCAATTTCCTATCCAAGCTCTTCAAGCAGGTGTTAAAATCCTTGTCAATTACGCACCGTGTGTCAAGCGCCTATCACCCAGAGTCTCAGGGTGCGCTTGAAAGATGGCATCAGACACTGAAGTCTATGCTACGTAAATATTGTTTGGAATCTGAGAAAGATTGGGATGAGGGAGTTCCTCTCGTTTTGTTTGCTGCTCGTGAAACTGTGCAGGAGTCCCTAGGTTTCAGCCCGGCTGAACTAGCGTTTGGTCACACAGTGAGAGGGCCAATGAAAGTCCTTAAAGAACAGTTCTTGTCCCAAGAGTTGTGTACAGGAGATGAGAATGTGTTGGACTACGTTAGTCGCTTTCGTGAGCGACTACACCAAGCTTGTGCTCTCACAAAGGAAGCTCTGTCTTCCTCACAGAGGAGCATGAAAAGACACTATGATAAAGAGGCTGTTTCTGGTCCACTACAGCCAGGTGACCAAGTACTGGTGTTATTACCTGTTCCAGGATCTTCACTGTTTGCTCGTTTCTCTGGTCCTTATTTAATTGAAAAGAAAATAAGTGAAACTGACTGTGCTTCAAACTCCTGATAGACAATGCCAATCTTGTGTGTGTCACATTAACATGTTGAAAGCTTACCACACCCGACCCATCACACAGTTAGAGTTCAAAAACAGAGGAAGGTACTGCTGTCTCCTCTGCTACTACTGCGATGATAGTGGACTGTCACATTGATGATAGTGGACTGTCACATTGATGATAGTGGACTGTCACATTGATGATAGTGGACTGTCACATTGATGTTGATGGATTGGAGTTGCACAATACTCAAGAGCAGTGTGTTAGATTGCCCAACTCAGAAATGCTGCTGTCTATCCAGTCAAGTCTGGTTCATTTAACGGATGGACAGGCTAATGATATTGTGAGGCTACTACACAGTTTTCCATGTCTCTTTAATGACGTTCCTACTCGCACAAACGTGTTGGAACATGAAATTAATGTTGGAAATGCTACACCTATCAGGCGACAGCCATATCGTATCAACACTTCCAAGAGGATGATAATGAGGGATGAGGTGAAATATTTGTTGGAGAATGACCTGGCTATGCCAAGTTCAAGCCCTTGGAGCTCTTCTTGCATTCTGGTTCCTAAACCTGATGGTACGTCCAGGTTATGTACAGATTAACGAAAGGTAAATTCTGTCACAATGCCAGATTCGTTCCCGTTACCCAGACTGGACGACTGTATCGACACTATTGGTGCTGCTAAGTGTGTAACTAAGTTGGACCTCTTAAAAGATTACTGGCAGGTTCCGTTAACTTCACGTGCCTCTGAGATTTCTGCCTTTGTGACCCCAGACAACTTCCTACAGAACTCAGTCATGGCTTTTGGGATGCGAAATGCACCAGCCACTTTCCAACGACTGGTTAACTCTGTATTAACTGGCGTTCCTAATTGTAGTGCATACCTTGATGACGTAGTGATTTATTCGTCTGAGTGGTCAGATCATGTTGACTCTCTAAGGGTAGTATGTGAACGGTTGGCAGCTGCTTCTCTAACCCTGAACTTGGCAAAGTGCGAGTTTGGGAAGGCTACTGTTACCTATCTCGGTAAAGAGGTTGGCCATGGACAGGTGCGCCCTGTTGATGCCAAGGTCCTGGCTATAGCTGCATTCCCTGCACCTACCATCAGACGAGAGCTACGCCGCTTTTTAGGGATGGTTGGCTACTACCGTAGCTTCTGTAAAAATGTCTCTGCGGTAGTTGCTCCATTGACCGATTTGCTCAGTCCGGCTAGATCATTTGTGTGGTCCCCTGATTGTAAGAGCTTTTGAATCTGCGAAAGCCCTCTTATGTAGTACCCCTGTACTTGCTGCTCCGGATTTTGAACAACCAAACTTGAGGTAGATGCTAGTGCCAGAGGTGCTGGTGCTGTTCTACTGCAGCAGGACAAGAGTGGAGTTGATCATCCTGTTTGTTTTTCCTTTTAAATGTAATAAATGTCAAACAAACTATGCGACAATGGAACAAGAAGCTCTTGCTTTGTTGTTGGCTCTGCAGTACTTTGACGTATATATTGGTTCCAGTGCCCTACCAGTGATAGTATATACTGACCATAACCCCTTAGTGTTTCTCCACCGGATGTACAACCAGAACCAGCGCCTTATGCGTTGGGCGCTGATTGTACAAAATTATAATTTGGAGATCTGCCACAAAAAGCGTTCTGATAATGTATTGGCAGATGCTTTGTCTCGTGTGTAAATGATGATTTTTGGTATGTTTTGCAAGTTTGACGTTGTTGTTGTGAGTATTCATTGTAATACTGTGGTCATAATCCCGAGGCTTGCTCTTTTAAGGGTGGGAGTGTTACGGATACAAGTATCCTGTGTGTGTATCCTGTGTTCTTTTCTCTCCTTCTCCCCTCACAGGTGAAAATCATCACTCTCCAATCATCAATCAGAAGACACACCTCCTCCTGTTTCCTACCCAATCACCGCTCCTTTCCCTTTGTTTAAAAACCCTGTCAGTTGTTTGCTGTGGAGCTCAATCTCTCTGTAAATGCCATGTCTGTAGATCTCTCTGTTTCACTCGCTCCTCGCTCTGTTTCACTCTCGCTCTGTTTCACTCTCGCTCTGTTTCACTCTCGCTCTGTTTCACTCTCGCTCTGTTTCACTCTCTTTGTGTATTGACCTCTCTTTTGTTTGAGCACCTCCATAGCACTTTGTCATCACCTGTGAGTATTGTTTTTGGTTATGGTGTTTGTTTGCTGGTGGGAAAAGGGGGAACCAAGACAAGTCGCCCATGGGCATACACTACCCGTAGGTAAACTTTGTTAAATACACTAGTTAGAACTGGGCGGACCACCCACTGTATTTTTGGTTGGTTAGTTATCTGTTGTTAAAGTAGGCTAGTCTAGCTTAGGGGTGTTTTTTTTGAGTACTTATTGTTTCTTTCCTTGGGTCCAGCTCAGCCCCTTTTCCTGCTCCCTCCATTACCGTGTGTTTATTAATAAACCCTGAGTTTGAAGGTAGATTTCAGTTGTCGTGGTTATTTCGTTCACACTTTTACTTTGTCACTATTATAAATTGCATGAGTTATGTTACGGGTCTCATTACCATTCCCCCCCCCCCTAGACTGTCGGGCCAAAAGGGATTGGTAACAACCTACATTGGCTGTAGTTGATTCCAGAAGGCAGTTTTTAGATATTTAGTTTCCTTTCAACACTTAATAGCTGTATTTTGTTACCGTTAGCACTATCAACACTTAACATTAAACTGGTCTTGTGCCCGTGTAATAAAACTGCCATTACTTTTGGAGCAACATTTTATTAGCATGTTGTTACATAATTCTTTGGTAATTGCAATTTATTTGTATTTATTATTCCTGGGGTCCAGCAAAATTAAGGTAGATATATACAATCTTAAAAACATTACAATAAATCTCACACCGCATATCTACATCACAAAATCTATGTGCATGTGTGTATGCGTTTCTGTTCCTGCATGTCTCTTCACAGTCCCTGCTGTACAATAAGGTGTATTTTTATCCAATTTGTTTTTAAATCTGATTTTACTGCTTTCATGAATTACTTGATGTGAAATAGTGTTCCATGTAGTCATGGCTTTATGTAGTACTGTTCACCTCCCATCGTCTCTTCTTGACTTGGACTGTGAAGAGACCTCTGGTGGCATGTCTTGTGGGTTATGCATGGGTGTCTGAGCTGTGTGCTAGGAGTTTAAACAGACAGATCAGTGCATTCAACATGTCAATACAAGTAGTGATGAAGTCAATCTCTCCTCTACTTTGAGCCAAGAGACTGACATGCATATTTTTAATGTTAGCTCTCCATGCACATCTAAGAGCCAGCCGTGCTGCCCTGTTCTGGGCCAATTGTAATTTTCCTAACTACCTCTTCACTTGTAGGACATGCCCTGCCCTGTAGGACATGCCCTGTTTTATAGCGTTGTTAAGATGGCAGAGCAACACTTTATTAAGGACAAACCTCTCCCCATCTTAACTATTGTTCAAATAAAAATCTAATCGTATTTGTCACATGCGTCGTTTAGACCGCATGTGACAAATAAAGGTGTAGACCTTACCGTGAAATGCTTACGGGGGTCAATGTACAAAGTACAGATGGCCATTTGATTAATTGTTCTGCCGTCTTATGGATTGGGGGGTAGAAGCTGTCAACCTCTACAGGATCCCCCCGGTTGAGCTAACGTAGGTTAATATGATTAGCATGAGGTTGTAAGTAACAAGAACATTTCACAGGACACAGACATATCTGATATGGGCAGAAAGCTTACATTCTTGTTAATCTAACTGCACTGTCCGATTTACAGTAGCTATTACAGTGAAATAATACCATTCTATTGTTTGAGGAGAGTGCACAGTGATGAGCTTGAAAATCTATTAATAAAACCAATTAGACACATTTGGGCAGTCTTGATACAACATTTTGAACAGAAAAGCAATGGTTCATTGAATCTGTCTAAAACGTTGCACATACACTGCTGCCATCTAGTGGCCAAAATCTAAATTGCACCTAACCTGGAATAGTGCATTATGGAATTTCTCTTGCATTTTTAAAGATGATGGGACAAAAAAATTAAAAAGCATGTTTTACTTTAATATATTTTACCAGATCCAATGTGTTATATTCTCCTACATTAATTTCAAATTTCCACAAACGTCAAAGTCTTTCCTTTCAAACGGTATAAAGAAAATGCATATCCTTGCTTCAAGTCCTGAGCTACAGGCAGTTAAGATTTTGGTATGTCATTTCAGGCAAAAATGTAAAATACGGGTAAGATCCTTAATTAACAAAGGCTTCCAAAATGGCAGCAGCTACTGGGCAAAACAGACCTGAAGGACATGGCAAATGCTCAACCATTTAAGGTTTAAGATTAGCTGTAACTCCAATCTGTTCCTTATAGAAATGAATGGAGACCTATAACCATATAGCAGTTCAATTGGTACAGAATTCTCACTCATGGGTGAAACAAATAGTCTCTGAAAAGGCACGCCTCAACATATGTTAATGAGACAGAAACAACAATACCCTGAACCCACTAGGGGTCAAAGTTTTTGGCGCTCCAAAGATACAGAACTGTATTCTGTGGGGTGGAATTACAGTACCATTCAAAATACAGAAATTGTTTCCCCAGCCAAAACATTTTCCCACAATGCACCATCATTTACAGTATGCTGCAGTTAAACATTTCAGAGTATTTTACTGTTGATAATACACAATTACTGTATAAATACTATAGAGAGAGAGAGTCCGTGATAGACAGACAGAGGGATAAAGAAAAGAGCGAAAGAAGAGAGTGAGGGGAGAGGAAATAGAAGGAACAACACTTGAGACCCTGTCACCTGTTCCCCATTGAGATACCGGTGTTTTTTTATTTCTTATTTTCACCTTTATTTAACCAAGTAGGCTAGTTGAGAACAAGTTCTCATTTGCAACTGCGACCTGGCCAAGATAAAGCATAGCAATTTGACACATACAACAACAGAGTTACACAACAGTCAATAATACAGTAGAACAAAAGAAAACAAAGTCTATATACAGTGAGTGCAAATAAGGTAAGATAAGGGAGTTAAGGCAATAAATAAGCCATGGTGGTGAAGTAATGTGCAGAAGATGAATGTGCAAGTAGAGATACTAGGGTGCAAAGGAGCAAGATAAATACATTAATTCAGTATGGGGATGAGGTAGGTAAATAGATGGGCTGTTGGCAGCAGAGAACTGGAAGGAAAGCCAACCAAAGGAGGAATTGGCTTTGGGGGTGACCAGTGATATATACCTGCTGGAGCGCGTGCTACGAGTGGGTGCTGCTATGGTGACCAGTGAGCTGAGATAAGGCGGGGCTTTACCTAGCAGAGACTTGTAGATAACCTGCAGCCAGTGGGTTTGGTCACGAGTATGAAGCGAGGGCCAACCAACGAGTGTTCAGGTCGCAATGGTGTGTAGTTTATGGGGATTTGGTGACAGACTGCATCCAGTTTGTTGAGTAGAGTGTTGGAGGCTATTTTATAGATGACATCACCGAAGTCGAGGATCGGTAGGATGGTCAGTTTTACGAGGGTATGTTTGGCAGCATGAGTGAAGGATGCTTTAATGCGATACAGGAAGCCAATTCTAGATTTAATTGTGGATTGGAGATGCTTAATGTGAGTCTGGAAGAAGAGTTTACAGTCTAGCCAGACACCTAGGTATTTGTAGTTGTCCACGTATTCTAAGTCAGAGCCATCCAAAGTAGTGATGCTGGACGGGTAAGCAGGTGCGGGCAGTGATCGGTTGAATAACATGCGTTTAGTTTTACTTGCGTTTAAAAGCAGTTGGAGGCCAAGGAAGGGGAGTTGTTTGGCATTGAAGCTCGTCTGGAGGTTAGTTAACAATGTCCAAAGAGGGGCCATAAGTATACAGAATGGTGTCGTCTGCGTAGAGGTGTACCAGAGAATCACCAGCAGCAAGAGCAACATCATTGATGTATACAGAGAAGAGAGTTCGCCCGAGGATTGAACCCTGTGGCACCCCCATAGAGACTGCCAGAGGTCCGGACAACAGGCCCTCCGATTTGACAAACTGAGCTCTATCAGAGAAGCAGGTGGTAAACCAGGCGAGGCAATCATTTTAGAAACCAAGGCTGTCGAGTCTGCCAATAAGAATGTGGTGATTGACAGTCGAAAGCCTTGGCCAGGTCGATGAATACGGCTGCACAGTAATGTCTCTTATCGATGGCGGTTATGATGCCGTTAATTAAGGACCTTGAGCATGGCTGAAGTGCACCCATGACCAGCTCTGAAACCAGATTGCATAGCGGAGAAGGTACGATGGGATTGAAAATGGTCGGTAATCTGTTTGTTAACTTGGCTTTCGAAGACCTTAATAAAAAGACAGGGAGAGGGGGATGAAGAGGGGGATGACCACGGCAGATTTCCAATCTATGGGAATCTCAGACGATACGAAAGAGAGGTTGAACAGGCTAGTAATAGAGGTTGCAACAATTTCGGCAGATAATTTTAGAAAGAGAGGATCCAGATTGTCTAGCCCGGCTCATTATTTTAGGGGTCCAGATTTTGCAGCCCTTTCAGAACATCAGCTATCTGGATTTGGGTAAAGGAGAAATGGTGGGGGCTTTGGCTGGTTGCCTTGGAGGGTGTCGGGCAGTAGGAGTAGCCAGGTGGAAAGCATAGCCAGCCGTAGAGAAATGCTTATTGAAATTCTCAATTATATTAGATTTATCGGTGGTGAGTGTTTCCTAGCCTTAGAGCAGTGGGCAGCTGGGAGGAGGTGCTTTTATTCTCCATGGACTTTAGTGTCCCAAAACCTTTTTGAGTTGGTACTACAGGATGCAAATTTCTGTTTGAAAAAGCTAGCCTTAGCTTTCCTAACTGCATGTGTATATTTGTTCCTAACTCCCCTGAAAGTTGCATATCACGGGGGCTATTCGATGCTAATGCAGGATACCACAGGATGTTTTTGTGCTGGTCAAGGGCAGACAGGTCTGGAGTTAACCAAGGACTATATCTATTCCTAGTTCTACATTTTTTAATGGGGCATGCTTATTTAAAATGGTGAGGAAGGCACTTTTAAAGAATAGCCAGGCATCATCTACTGACGGGATGAGGTCAATGTCATTCCAGGATACCCCGGCCAGGTCAATTAGAAAGGCCTGCTCGCAGAAGTGTTTTAGGGATTGATGACAGTGATGAGGGCTGGTCGTTTGTTCGCAGACCCATTACGGATGCAGGCAATGAGGCAGTGATCGCTGAGATCTTGATTGAAAACAGCAGAGGTGTATTTGGAGGGCGAGTTAGTTAGGATGACATCTATGAGGGTGCCCGTGTTTACGGATTTGGAGTTGTACCTGGTAGGTTCATTGATAATTTGTGTGAGATTGAGGGCATCAAGTTTGGATTGTAGGATGGCCGGGGTGTTAACCTCTTGAAACTCTGGGGGCGCTATTTCATTTTTGGATGAAAAACGTTCCCGTTTTAAACAAGATATTATGTCACAAAAAGATGCTTGACTATGCATATAATTGATAGCTATGGAAAGAAAACACTCTGAAGTTTCCAGAACTGCAAAGATATTGACTGTGGGTGCCCCAGAACAGGAGCTACAGGCAAAACCAAGATGAAACTGCAACCAGGAAATCAGCAGGATTTTTGAGGCTCTGTTTTCCATTGTCTCCTTATATGGCTGTGAATGCGACAGGAATGAGCCTGCCCTATCTATCGTTTCCCCCAAGGTGTCTGCAGCATTGTGACGTATTTGTAGGCATATCATTGGAAGATTGACCATAAGAGACTACATTTTCCAGGTGTCCGCTCGGTGTCCTTCGTCGAAATTGGTGCGTCATTTTCAACTGCTGGTATTTTTCCATGCGATTCTGAGGGGAAAGCAGGCTTCCACGAACTGCAAGAGATATGTGAAAAAACACCTTGAGGATTGATTCTAAACAACGTTTGCCATGTTTCGGTTGATATTATGGAGTTAATTTGGAAAAAGTTTGACGTTTTGGTGACTGAATTTTCGGTTCGTTTCGGTAGCCAAATGTGATGTACAAAACGGAGCGATTTCTCCTACACAAAGATTCTTTCAGGAAAAACTGAACATTTGCTATGTAACTGAGTCTCCTCATTGAAAACATCCGAAGTTCTTCAAAGGTAAATTATTTTATTTATTTGGTTATCTGGTTTTTGTGAAAATGTTGCGTGCTAAATGCTACGCAAAATGCTAAGCTAGCTTGCAATACTCTTACACAAATGCTTGATTTGCTATGGTTAAAAAGCATATTTTGAAAATCTGAGATGACAGTGTTGTTAAGAAAAGGCTAAGCTTGAGAGCAGGCATATTATTTTCATTTCATTTGCGATTTTCAGAAATCGTTAACGTTGCGTTATGCTAATGAGCCTGAGGCTGTATTCACGATCCAGTTTCATGTCCCAGTTTAGATCACCTAGTAGTACGAGCTCAGAAGATAGATGGGGGCAATAAATTCAAAAATGGTATCGAGGGCACAGCTTGGGACAGAGGGTGGTCTATAGCAAGCGGCAACAGTGAGAGACTTGTTTCTGAAAAGGTGCATTTTTAGAAGTAGAAGCTCAAATTGTTTGGGTACAGACTTGGATAGTAATACAGAACTCTGCAGGCTATCTTTGCAGTAGATTGCAACACCGCCCCCTTTGGCAGTCCTATCTTGGCGAAAAATGTTATAGTTAGGGATGGAGATTAAGGTTTTTGGTGGTTTTCCTAAACCAGGATTCAGACACGACTAAGACATCCGGGTTGGCAGAGTGTGCTAAAGCAGTGAGTAAAACAAACTTAGGGAGTAGTCTTCTAATGTTAATATGCATGAAACCAAGGCTTTTACGGTTACAGAGGTAAACAAATGATAGCCCCTGGGGAGTGGGAGTGGAGCTAGGCACTGCAGGACCTGGATTAACCTCTACATCAACAGAGGAGAAGTAGGATAAGGGTACGGCTAAATGCTATACGACCTGGCCGTCTAGCACGTTTGGAACAGAGAGTAAAAAGAGCATGTTTCTGGGCATGATAGCATAGATTCGAGGCATAGTGTACAGACAAAGGTAAGGTAGGTTGTGAGTACATTGGAGGTAAACCTAGGCATTGAGTAATGATGAGAGAGATATAGAGAGAGACGTTTAAACCAGGTGATGTCATCATATATGTAGGAGGTGGGACAACGTGGTTGATTTAAGGCATACTGAGCAGGGCTAGAGGCTCTACAGTGAAATAAGACAGTAATCACTAACCAGGACAGTAATGGACGAGGCAAACTGATATTAGAGAGAGGCATGCGTAGCCAAGTGAACATATGGGTCCAGTGAGTGGTTGGGCTGACTGGGGACACAGCAATTCAGACAGTTAGCAGGCTGATACTAACGGGCTAACAGTTAGTAGGCGGGGCTAAACAAGCTAGCAGATGGCAGACCGGGGCTGGCAAGCTAGCAGTTAGCCGACCAGGTTAGCAAGCAAGCAGTTAGCAGGTACTAGCAGTTAGCAGACCGGGGCAGGCAAGCTAGCAGTTAGCAGACCGGGGCTAGCAAGTTAGCCTTTGGGGGACGTCGCGATGGGGGTAAGTCTGTTTTTGCCTCTTTGTGCGGTGACGTCGATAGACCAGTTGTGGAATTAGTAGGGTTCCAAGTAGCTCTAGGTAGCTAGCAGGTTAGCAGAATGGGCCTTCAGCGGGCCTGAGGGGCCTGTTGGAATCCTCGGGCAGATGTCGGTATTCCAGTCGTAGAGGATCAGTGGGGTTCCGTGCCCTGTACCGGCAGTAGAAGGGGTCCGGATATTGTAGCCCAGAAGTGAGCTGGACGGGCTAACTTCAGGCTAATTGGTGCTTGCTCCGGGATGGAAACGCTAGCCAGGAGTGGTCACCCGGGATTGCGGTTAGCTAGTTGCGAAGATCCAGATATTCAGAGTTTGCGGTAGGAATCTGGGGATATGGAGAGAAATACGTCCGTTATGCTCTGGTTTGAGTCACGTTGTTCGAACTGGCGAGAGCTTTCCGAGCTAAAGGTTAGCTGATGTCAACTAGCAATGGTTTGCTGACTGATAGCTGGTAGGTAGTTAGCCGGCTAGCTTCAGTTGAGGGATTCCAGATCCGAGGTAAATAGAAATACTTTAGAAAAAAGCAGATCCACGCCACATTGGGTGAGGTAGGTTGCAGGAGAGTATTTAGAAGTTGAGGTTTAGGAAAATATTTTACGAAGATATGCGAATAAAAAGATGTAAAAAGATATATACAAGGGACACGACAGGACAAAGACGTCTGACTGCTACGCCATCTTGGAAGTAACATTCCACTACTGGAAATACAGACACAAACACCCCCCTCCCACACACTCCAGAAACTGAAAAAAGAGGGGGAACATATAGGCTATATGAATACAATTATTAATCTGTCATTTATAAGGCCATCTTGGCAAGGTTTAAAAGTGGAAAATTATATAACACTTCCACTGAGTGTACAAAACATTAGGAACACGTTCCTAATATTGAGTTACACCTCCTTTTGCCTTCAGAACAGCCTCAATTCGTCAGGTCACAGATACTTTTGAAAAACTAGATGATTACTTTGATTACTTTTAAATTAATAAGAAAAAAAATCTTGGACACTTTGTTTTCACAATGACATTCAAATCAGCATTGAAAAAAGGTGTAAGTGTAAGTTTGTTCAACCTGAGCGAGTCTGACCACAAGTCAGAGACCACTATGATGACACACCAGATGTGTTTGATGGATCGCGGGAAAATAGCAGGAATAGGCTCTTGTAGGCTACAGTCCAAGCTATGTCTTCCAATGGTGCGACTGCATCCAAAGATTATCAAACTTGAATAAATTCTTGGAGGTAAGGATGAAAGCAGTGGTGTAGTTTACGGCGATACGGATATCACTTATTTTTGTTTACGACATAGAGCATTGATGTGAATCACACTGCTGCTCTCTTATTTAGTTATTTGCGCTTTACGGATTGCGGTTGTTGTGGACGGCTGTTCACAAATCTAAATGTGTATTTGAACACAACAATGTTTGAATTCAAGAAATTTTAACTGCCTATCAATCATTGTTTATGAAACCAGTAGACAACCAGAGAAAAATCTGCTCTTGGACAGCTTTGTAGTGCAGATCCAAGCCTATGGAATAAAAGTGGGGCTTTTATTGCTCAATCCAATTCATGCTGATAAAAAAAATGAATCCATATGCCTAATGGACACATGCTCAAACCTGCACACTTTTGATAGAATTAAAGAATTAAATTAAATCTGTAGTTGCTACATCCATTTTTGGAATTATAAATTATATATATTTATACATCCGTGGATTCTAGAATAATGTAACTCATGAAGTTAGTTCAGAACCCAAAATATAAGTTTGTTTTACTCCAATGTTTGTAAATATTATAAATGTAAACAAACAATAATCTTTATGTCATGGATGGTCAGTCCTTGCATCCATAGCTCTGTCTATTAATCTGAGAGTGGTTACATTTCTCCAGACCCATCACCCAGCTTTTTACAAAAACAGAGGCGGGGAAACTGTTTTCTGTGGATTTGCCCTTTAAACAGCTGCATACTATGAAGATATCAAAGTGTCACCAACAAAAAGGTAAACAATAGGCCTATAGCAAATGCAGCATATGGCATTCATTTTTCACATGCAAATAGCACTTTTCAATAGTGCTCTAAGCATGCCATTTCATGAGCGCAGCATTTATTTTCAACTCTAATCAATGAGCCCAATCATTCCTCCATGACAACAAAATCATAAACAACAGAGTAGGGCTGGCTAAGGTCATTCTTAGGTAAAACAATTTGGCTTAGTTATACTTTTCCAATCCTATTCATGTAGATCAAGGGCTATAACATTTATTGGAATGACTGGAATTCTGATAGACTTTGGTTTTTAATGTAAAGATATAATTTAATCGTATTATTATACATAGTAGAAAAGGATGGGTTAGAAGAAGCCTACATAACCAACCCATAAAGTAAAATGTAACATCCATATATGGCCAGCTATGTAAACTTTAACATTTATTTATCCTGTAATAGATGTCGTTCAATTGGTAACATACATTTTTGTCTTCTTCCAATGCCTCTTAAGGGGAAAGTAATCAGATTACGTTACTGAGTTTGGTTGATCCAAAAATTACGTTACTGATTACAATTTTGGACAGGTAACTAGTAACTAATGGATTACATTTAGAAAGTAACCTACCCAACCCTGCCCACAGGTATAGTAGTGCACCATATATGGAATTGGGTGCCATTTCAGCAATGTTTAGAGACTGCATTCACTGTAAACACTGCATATGTTGGCTCAATCGGAAATTACCTTTATATTTCTAGCACGCAAACTGTAACACTTCAGTGATACAGACCGAATAGAACCCTTTGATTCCTTACAATGGCTCAATGAAGGGGAAATCTAAGAGAAGCACAGAGTGGAAGCCAACAGTACATTTCACTTGGCAAACAAGGCCAAATCCACTTAGCTCTTGTTTACAATCAGCATAAGGAAAATAAAGGAAGGCAATTTTCCTGACTTAATGTTTCAAGACAACTGGCAGAATGTGATTTAGTGAGCAGCGACATTTAGAGCGGTATTGTTTATGTGGCTAATTGGCAGGCCCCTTAGATAATCAATTAGTGGCAAAAAACCATGCATAGCAGTTGAATCTCCATAACAACTCTGGCATCATGTTCCCTCCTATAGGCTACACTGAACTCAACCACAGTGCAAACATGGTAATCCAATGGTTCTAGTACAACTGAACAAATGTATTTGACAACATATCATACATTGGTATCAACTGCTAAGGTATGACGACTGCTAAGGCTGTGGATCTAGGGCTGTGATGGTCATGGTCAGTCTACTGTTCCCACATGCTTCAAGATGGCCACCATTGTTCCTGTACCCAAGAAAGCAAAGGTAACTGAACTAAATGACTATCGCCCCATAGCACTCACTTCTGTCATCATGAAGTGCTTTGAGAGACTAGTCAAGGATCATATCACCTCTACCTTACCTGATACTCTAGACCCACTTCAATTTGCTTACCGCCCCAATAGATCCACAGACGATGCAATCGCCATTGCACAGCACACTGCCCTATCCCACCTGGACAAGAGGAATACATATGTAAGAATGCTGTTCATTGACTAGAGCTCAGCATCCAACACCACAGTACCCTCCATGCTCATAATTAAGCTTGAGGCTCTGTGTCTGAACCCCGCCCTGTGCAACTGGGTCCTGGACTTCCTGATGGGCCACCCCCAGGTGGTGAAGAAAGGAAAAAACACCTCCACTTCGCTGATAATCAAAACTGGGGCCCCACAAGGATGCGTGCTCAGCCCCATCCTGTACTTCCTGTTCGCCTATGACTGCGTGGCCACTCACAACAGTAGTAGGCCTAATTACCAACAATGATGACACAGTCTACAGTGAGGAGGTGAGGGCCCTGGGAATTTGGTGCCAGGAAAATAACCTGTCACCCAACGTCAACAAAACAAAGGAGCTGATTGTGGACTTCAGGAAACAGCAGAGGGAGCACCCCCTATCCACATCGACAGGACAGCAGTGGAGAAGGTGGACAGCTTGAAGTTCCTCAGCGTACACATCAATGACAAACTGAAATGGTCCACACACACAGACAGTGTGGTGAAGATCTCGCAACAGTGCCTCTTCAACCTCAGGAGTCTGAAGAAACTTGGCTTGGCACCTAAAACTCACAAACTTTTACAGATGCACAATAGAGGGCATCCTGTTGGGCTATATCACCGCCTGGTATGGAAACAGCACCGCCCGCAACCGCAGGGCTCTCCAGAAGGTGGTCTGCCCAACGCATCACCAGGAGCTAACTACCTGCCCTACAGAACACCTAGGTGGGTAAAGCAACGGTTCAAAAATTCGTCATTGCCTTTTGATACTTTTATTGTTTACAGACGATCCAATCACTGATTACATTGTTTTGTACAATGCCTCTTGTTACCACGAACGATTCAGACAGAAGTATATAGTGATCGATAGAGCAGCGGAAAAATTCAGTGGGAGTCATCAGGCAAATGTGAGCCAGCAAAACAACTGCACATTTTTCAGTAAATGTTCTATTGACCTTTGCCCTGGAAGGAGTTTATGGACCTGTGGCCTGAGATGCCATCCTCTAGTCTTGTGGACATGACTGGCAGCTACAGTGCATTCGGAAAGTATTCCGACCCTTTTGACTTTTTCCACATTTTGTTACATTACAGCCTTATTCTAAAATTGAGTAAATTGCTTATCAATCTAAACACAATACCCCATAAAAACAAATTATTATTATTAAAAATAAATTGCAGTGTATAACGTATGTCTCTGTGCTCAGTAGGGAAAGAGGTGAATGGGTTTAATGTTGGGACTTGACCCCCTGCTATAGACTATAAAGCCTTGTTGAGTACCAAAGTGGATGGTACTTTGTCAAACTGAAAACATACAACATGGGGAAACAGCCAGCCATAAGACCAGTCAGTGTATTGTCAACACTCGAGAAAAAGAGTAAATCCCTTCTTTCATTGTCCTTTATTATCTAGCATTATGCTAAAAAGGAAGAAATCCTCTGAATGATACAGTTGAAGTTGGAAGTTTACATACGCTTAGGTTGGACTCATTTAAACTTGATTTTCATCTACTCCACAAATTTCTTGTTAACAAACTATAGTTTTGGCAAGTCGGTTAGGACATCTACTTTGTGCATGACACAAGTAATTTTCCAACAATTGTTTACAGACAGATTATTTCACTTATACTTCACTGATCACAATTCCAGTGGGTCAGAAGTTTAAAAACACTAAGTTGACTGTGCCTTTAAAAAAAATATGTCATGGCTTTAGAAGCTTCTGATAGGCTAATTGACATCATTTGAGTCAATTGGAGGTGTACCTGTGGATGCCCAATTTTTCAGTTTTTGATTTGTTAAAAAAAGTTTGAAATATCCAATAAATGTCGTTCCACTTCATGATTCTTTCTATCATTTAAGGCATTTGAAATATAATTTATAACAAGCATGGTAGCTATAGTGGTACTATGTTTAGATCTGAATCTGGATTGATTAACATTAAGAATACTATTTACAGATATAAAATAACGTAGCTGTTTGTTGACCAATGATTCTAGGATATTCACAAGACAATGGAGGCTGGAAATTGGTCGATAATTATTGAGGTCACTACTATCCCTGCCCTTATTGAGTTGCAACACAAAAGCTGCTTTCCACACTTTTGGGATATTTCCTGATACTAAAGTTAAATAAAAAATGTGAGTTACTGAGCTAGCAATGAGGGGCGCTGCAAGCAAAGATGGGTCCAAATTGTCACCCCCAATGACTTCTTTGTGTAAATAGCTGATAAAGGCAGCAAGAACTTCTGTTTCTGTGAGTTTCCAAAAATATAAACCCTGACTACCATTTTCAAAGTCATGTGAGGTGGACTGACCATCCATCGAGGCAACTGGAATCCTCCAGTATGTGGGAAGAACAGTAGGACCACGATTTATTTCAAATTTGAAACCAGCTGAGATAAAATGCTGATTGAAGGCATCACAAATATAAACTTCTCCAGTAATGATGTCGGAGTCTAAAATACTTGCTTAGATCCCGCTTTAGTGAATTAACAGTTTTCCAGAATTTAGAGGGATCACTAACTGTCTGTCATAGCGCTTACATGCTGACCAGACCAGACACGTTGCGTACGCGAGCGTCGCAATACACATTTAGAAATCCATGTTATTCAATTATTGCACCCACATTGCTCACAAGCGCCAACGAGCATCTGCGATGCCAAGGGCTAAAATAGAAGTAATTCCTATTTGTGACGCAGACGCGCTGCAAGTCCTGCCTTTCCCATCACCTCATTGATTTATAGAAGCAGGTACCCACGTGCCATCTCCTCATTGGTTATACCCACGTAGGTGATTGAAAGACAAACTTTGTTGCCGGTTGTCGAGGTAATACAATGAAAGTTTAGATGCGATCACCATATAAGTTCAACGATGAAAAAGCCTGGAAGGAGGAGAGATGACTAGAAACTATTCGGTTGGCCGTTTTATATGTGGATTAATTGTCGGAGTAGCGATCCTTGTGCATTTCAGGTAAAATAACAACTCAATGTTTATATCCCAGGACAAATTAGCTAATATGTTTCAACCTCCATGTTTGACGGTGGGGATGGTGTTCTTGGGGTCATAGGCAGCATTCCTCCTCCTCCAAACACGGCGAGTTGAGTTGATGCCAAAGAGCTCCATTTTGGTCTCATCTGACCACAACACTTTCACCCAGTTGTCTTGAGCTGACAAGATAAATATTTGTGGTTCTGCCCCTGAACAAAGCACTTAACCCACTGTTCCTAGGCCATCATTGAAAATAAGAATGTGTGCTTAACTGACTTGAGGGCAAAAGGGGGTGCAACTCAATATTAGGAATGTGTTAGGATAGACATTAGCTGTCCATACAGTAGATTCATTTGAGGAAGGCTGATTACCAAAGAGGAGCTATAGATGAATGAAGTGCATGAAGTGCATGAAATGACCGAAGGTGTAACTTCATTATTCTAACAAACTCTCAGACTTCACTTCAACCATCACATACACTGTGTAGTGGTCATCTACTATGGCAGGGTAATCACCTCAGGTAAGACATGGATGCTATAGCAAGGGCAATGCAAAAACTGGTTATAGTGAACAAAAATATAAGCGCAACATGTAAAGTGTTGGTCCCATGTTTCGTGAGCTGAAATAAGAGCTCAGAAATGTTCCATAAGCACAAAAAGCTTATTTCTCTCCAAGTGTGTGCACCAATTTATTTTCATCCCTGTTAGTGAGCATTTCTCCTTTGCCAAGATAATCCATCCACCTGACAGGTGTGTCATATCAAGAAGCTGATTAAACAGCATGACCATTGCACAGGTGTACCTTGTGCTGGGGGACAATAAAAGGTTACTCTAAAATGTGCAGTTTTGTCACAATGCCACAGATGTCTCACGTTGAGGGAGTGTGCAATTTGCATGCTGACGGCAGGAATGTCACCCAGAGTTGTTGCCAGAGAATGTAATGTTAATTTCTCTACCATAAGCCACCTCCAATGTTGTTTTATAGAATTTGGCAATATGTCCAATCGGCCTCACAACCGCAGACCATGTGTAACCACGCCAGCCCAGGACCTCCACATCTGTCTTCTTCACCTGCAGGATCAGCCGAGACCAGCCACCTGGACAGCTGATGAAACTGAGGAGTATTTATGTCTGTAATAAACCCCATTTGTGGGGGAAAACTAATTCTGATTGGCAGGCATTGCTCCGCAGTAGGTGGCCCCGGCTCCCAAGTGGGTGGGCCTATGCCCTCCCAGGCACGCCCATGGCAGCGCCCCTGCCCAGTCATGTTTAATCCCTAGATTAGGACCTAATTCAATTATTTTAATTGACTGGTTTCCTTATATGAACTGTAACTCAGTAAAATCGTTGAAATTGTTGCATGTTGCATTTATTTTTGTTGCATTTTGCAATATATACTGTTTACAATAACTTGAACGTGTCATTTCTTTTTAAATGACAGTATGCAAAATTATTCTGATTTCAATTAGTGTTAAAAAAAATATATATATATACATTATTTCATACTGTGACCTCAGCCTTATCTAGGATTTTGATTTAAAACCTCTTGGTCGCTAGCAACCTGAAATGTCCTGACACATATCCTGCTACAACACCAGGTCTGATAGCATATGGAGATATGTGTAATGAACACGATGGGAGACAGAGAGCTGGTTTCAAGTGCAGAGCGCAGCAGGTGTTCATTTGTAAAGGACTGCAGGAGGAGGCAGGTAGCTGGCAGGGGGCAGGTAGAAGGTCATACACCAACAAGGGAAAAGTAGTGGCAGGGAAAAGGCTAGTAACGTCATCCGGGAGATCAGGCAATAGGTTGATAACAGGATATCCGATAGGCTAAAGTACAGGCAGGGAATAGGCAAAAGGCGCCGTTAGTGAGGCAGGCAAAAACTATCATACACGGGAGGATTAAATTACGAATAGAAAAGCAACAAAACAAACAATACCACACAATGATGGGGTGCAAAGAACAGAACTAAATAGTGTGTGATAGTGGGCTGGAAAGTGAGCCGCGTTCAGGAGATCTACGTGTTTGACAGTGTGAGTTGGAAGAAGACATAACAATATGGATTTAGACTTATTGACAGGAATACATTCCTGCATTTAGCTAAAAGCCTTATTGACAGGAATACATTCCTGCATTTAGCTAAAAGCCTTATTGACAGGAATACATTCCTGCATTTAGCTAAAAGCCTTATTGACAGGAATACATTCCTGCATTTAGCTAAAAGCTGCCCAGAATCAAGTAAATAATTGTCCAATTATCACCACCAACATTACGTCAATGTAAAACTAGCAGTGCTCAAGGACACTTGACATAGAGTATACACAAATGCTTCAGGGATTTGGATTTGCAGCCTCTTGGTTGAGTGCATCAGTGTTTCTGCAGCGCCACCAGGTTTGCTTGGAACAGGTTTTAACACACTCTAAAAAAATAAGTGTATGGCTAGGATACAGTGTTTTCCCCTGGGGTACAATATAAGGAACTTGCTGACAGAGTTCAAATATTTAAACTATCTGCCGTAGTGTTGTTTTCTACTGGATGTTGAGTTGCACCGTTTGTTTACTGAAATCACCATAGCAATGCATACCATAGTGCTGGGTTGTTGTTAGCGTCACCATCTTTCTTGCTTTCTTGTCCCGCTATGCCGACTGGTATGACGGTTTTTGTGTCCCTCATCTAAACTCAGCATACACTTGTACACTGTCAGTTCTCCAGCCTTGTTAAAGGCTGACATAAGCACATGTGATACCAAAGAGACATCATATTTATTTTATAGCTAGTTGCGACAGTATATCCTTGTAATACTCACTTCCCTTCCACAACATCAGGTCAGTCAGTGTGACAGATGAGCTACAGTACGTTACTGTGACATTTACAATAACTGAGTTGCAGCTAGCTGACTGCAAGTTATTGAATATTAAGCACATGAAAAATACACAGTAACATCTTAAGAGTGCAGCTCTTGATTGTCACAAGTTCTTACACTGATTGCCAAACCAAGTGTCAAAAGAGGTGCTCAACCTTCACTAACCACGTAAACTCATACAACATTTCCACTGTCGGCTGGCACAAATACAACATATTTTACACCATGTCCCCAAATATCCTAATGAGCCCAACCCAGCACAGTGCCACCACCTACATTTCAAAGTGCAGTAATGATTGTACCTGACTGTACATCGAAAATATTGTGCAGAGAAATGTACCATTATGTAAGGGATAATCAACGAGGGGCTATGCATTCTATGGAATATAGTGAACGACGTGGAAGGTGTGTTTCACGACGCACTAGCGGAGTGGAACTAACAGAGTTAGTTGCATTGACTAACAGAGTTGCATTGAATGTGTTCATTTGCTGGTAGAATGTGTTTAGCTGCTACGGAAGTCGCTAGCAAGTTTACTAAATAACTACAGTATTTGCTGTGGTAACCAAACAGGGGTACTAGGTTATCAAACCATCCGTACCAGCTTGCCATTATGAAAATCAAATTCAATAATGTTTTCAATTAGAGACTTTTGCTTTCAAAAGCAGCACAAGCATAGAACATGTAAGGATGACCTATAGCCATTGAATTCTACCGTACACATATACCATGCGTTATAAGGAAATAATTCATGCTTTAGAATGCCCTACAAGTCAATCAAAGTCTTCAACAATGCCATGGCATAAAATAGATTGTCTGCACATGTACCCTAAAAGGCACTGACCAGTACCATGTGAATTCCTGTGTACCTCTGAAGGTACCTTATGTGTACCTTTGAACATTTTGTAAACCAGGGCACAACATTGTACTGTAACCATAGTCTTATTTTTGAGTGTGTGGATATGTTCTTGGGAGAAAATAAGTATATGTTGGCACTGCTCAGATATTAATTAATGCACTCCAGACCAAAAGCTCAGAGACAGGATTGTGTCGAGGCACAGATCTGGGGAAGGGTACAGAAAAATTGCTGCAGCATTGAAAGTCCCCAAGAACATAGTGGCCTCTATTATTATTAAATGGAAGAAATGTGGAACCACCAAGACTCTTCCTAGAGCTGGCCGCCCGGCCAAACTGAGCAATCAAGGGAGAAAGGCCTTGGTCAGGGAGGTGACCAAGAACCCAATGGTCACACTGACAGAGCTCCAGAGTTCCTCTGTGGAGATGTGAGAACCTTCCAGAAGGCTAACCATCTTTGGAGCACTCACCAATCAGGCCTTTATGGTAGAGTGGCCAGACGGAAGCCACACCTCAATAAAAGGCACACGGCAGCCCGCTTGGAGTTTGCCAATATGCACCTAAAGGACTCTAAACATGAGAAACAAGATTCTCTGGTCTGATGAAACCAAGCCTGAACTCTTTGACCTGAATGCCAAGCGTCACGTCTGGAGGAAACCTGGCACCTCTCATCACCTGGCCAATACCATCCCTACTAGAGGTCACCGATTATTGAAGGATCAAAAAAAAGCAGATACCGATTAATCGGCCGATTTATTTAAAAAAAAAATTTAAGAATGAACTAATTATTCATTTGTAATAATAACAATTACAACAATACTGAATGAACACTTATTTTAACTTAATATAGTACATCAATAAAATCAATTTAGCCTCAAAAAAATAATGAAACATGTTCAATTTGGTTTAAATAATGCAAAAACAAAGTGTTGGAGAAGAAAGTAAAAGTGCAATACGTGCCATGTAAGAAAGCTAACGTTTAAGTACCTCGCTCAGAACATGAGAACATATGAAAGCTGGTGGATCCTTTTAACATGAGTCTTCAATATTCCCAGGTAAGAAGTTTTAAGTTTTAGATATTATAGGACTATTTCTCTCTATACGATTTGTATTTCATATACCTTTGACTATTGGATGTTCTTATAGGCACTTTAGTATTGCCGGTGTAACAGTATAGCTTCCGTCCCTCTCCTCGCTCCTACCTGGGCTCGAACCAGGAACACATCGACAACAGCCACCCTCGAAGCAGCGTTACCCATGGAGGAGTAGTTCCCCTTGCTCTGCAAGTCTCAGAGCGAGTGACGTTTGAAACGCTATTAGCGCGCACCCCGCTAACGAGCTAGCCATTTCACATCGGTTATACCAGCCTAATCTCTGGAGTTGATAGGCTTGAAGTCATAAACAGCGCAATGCTTGAAGCATTGCGAAGAGCTGCTGGCAAAATGCACTAAAGTGCTGTTTGAATGAATGCTTACGAGCCTGCTGGTGCATACCATCGCTCAGTCAGACTGCTCTATCAAATCATAGACTTAATTATAACATAAAAAAACACAGAAATATGAGCCTTAGGTCATTAATATGGTGGAATCCGGAAACTATCATCTCGAAAACAAAACGTTTATTCTTTCAGTGAAATACGGAACCATTCCGTATTTTATCTAACGGGTGGCATCCATAAGACTAAATATTCCTGTTACATTGCACAACCTTCAATGTTATGTCATTATTACGTAAAATTCTGGCAAATTAGTTCGCAATGAGCCAGGCGGCCCAAACTGTTGCATGTACCCTGACTCTGCGTGCAATGAACGCAAGAGAAGTGACACAATTTCACCTTGTTAATATTGCCTGCTAACCTGGATTTCTTTTAGCTAAATATGCAGGTTTAAAAATATATATTTCTGTGTATCGATTTTAAGAAAGGCATTGATGTTTATGGTTAGGTACACGTTGGAGCAACGACAGAACTTTTTAGCGAATGCGCACCACATCGAATATGTGGCAGGACACGCTAGATAAACTAGTAATATTATCAACCATATGTTGTTATAACTAGTGATTATGATTGATTAATTTATTGGTTTTTATAAGATAAGTTTAATGCTAGTTAGCAACTTACCTTGGCTTCTTACTGCATTCACATAACAGGCAGGCTCCTCGTGAGGCAGGTTGTTATTGCGTTGGACTAGTTAACTGTAAGGTTGCAAGATTGAATCCCTGAGCTGACAAGGTAAAAATCTGTTGTTCTGCCCCTGAACATGGCAGTTAACCCACCGTTCCTAGGCCTTCATTGAAATAAGAATGTGTTCTTAACTGACTTGCCTAGTTAAATAAAGGTGTAAAAAAAATGTAAAATGTAAAGTAAAATAAAAATAATAATCCCAAAATACAGATTTCCGATTGTTATGAAAACTTGAAATCGGCCCTCAATCGGCCATTCTGATTAATCGGTCGACCTCTAATACCTACGGTGAAGCATGGTGGTGGCAGCATCATGCTGTGGGGATGTTTTCAGCAGCAGAGAGACTAGTCAAGATCGAGGGAAAGATGAACAGAGCAAAGTAGAGAGAGTTCCTTGATGAAAACCTGCTCCAGAGCACTCAGGACCGCAGACTGGGGCAAAGGTTCACCTTCCAACAGGACAACGACCCTAAGCACACAGCCAAAGCAATGCAGGAGTGGCTTCGGGAAAACTCTCTGAATGTCTTTGAGTAGCCCAGCCAGAGCCTGGACTTGAACCTGATTCAACATTTCTGGAGAAACCTGAAAATATCTGTGCAGCGATGCGCCCCATCCAACCTGACAGAGCTTGAGAAACTCTGCAGAGAAGAATGTGAAAAACTCCCCAAATACATTTGTGCCAAGCTTGTAGTGCCATACTCAAGAAGACTAGATTCTGTAATCGCTGCCAAAGGTGCTTCAACAAAGTATTGAGTAAAGGGACTGAATGTAAATGTAAAATTTATTTTTTTTGCAAAGATTTCTAAAAACCTGTGTTTGCTTTGTCATTATGGGGTATTGTGTGTAGATTGATGAGAAAAAACGATTTAATATTATTTATTTTTTTAAAGGTGGTAACGTAACAAATTGTGGAAAAAGTCAAGGGGTCTGAATACTTTCCGAATGCACTGTATGTAGCATTTGCATACACATTCATCACCTACAATACATCTCTGCACTTAGCAAAAGAGTGTGCCACCTGCACTGCTATTTTAATTATCCATTCATCTGACTATTCTCTCATTATTGATTTTAATATACTTATTTCAGTAATTTTAGGTTTTCCTGAGGGAGCGTAATCATCGACTGGCACTAATTAGCATAACGCAACGGACATAAATATTCCTAGAAAATATTCCTATTCATGAAAATCACAAGTGAAATATATTGACACACAGCTTAGCCTTTTGTTAAACATTCTTGAAAATGCAAGTGTCTTACACCCTTCAAAAGATTAGAATCATGGTAATCAAACTATGTTTTCCAATTTAAAATAGCTATTACAGAGAACAAATCCCATGCTTTTGTTTGAGAAGCGCAATCAAGAACAGAAACATTTTCTGCCATGACAGATTTTACACATTTATATCTGAAGGTAAAATTATGACTTACATTCTGATATCTTGCTCTTATCTCTTCCTAAGTATCCCATTGATCAAATGAAGTGCCGTTTTCTTTGATAAAATCAATTTTTATAGCCTAAATCTAAACATTTTGTAAACTATTTGTGCCGTGAATTGCATCTCTATCATTTTTTTACGGAGCATTTGGCGTGATTCGCCCCTGTAAACAATTGTTTACATAGTCATGGTGGGTGTCAGTGCATTCCTATGGATGTTTGCAACACAGTCAAACAACATAGTTTTTTTGCGGGGAGAATTGACCGAAGTGAGCTGATTTGAAGACAACGATAAATGACTACCTGACGCACCAATAATTTTAGCGAAGCTTCATTGATTGACTATAGTTCTGCCCAATGACCATTGATCTTCTTGAAATCTAGCTGGGTAGATAGCCAATGAGCTGAGGTAAACGCCAGTATGTAATGGTTTGGGGTTGGACCAAAATTCCTTCGTTGTAATCGCAAGCGCAGGGAACTCCATTTTCTCCTTGACGATCAGATGTATTTCGGAAAGTTGTAGTTTCAACGATTTCATTGAAGATATCCTGGTGAATACTTCATGTAAAGCGAAGTCAAACTCTAAAGTAAAAGTGAAAGTGAGACAGATTTTTTGTTTGAGGAATCTTGGAGTGTTATCATTCAAACGAACTGAGGAGCTGTTTCTGCAAGGACAGGACGTACTTCTGGACAGGTAAGTGCTAATGCCATTTTATGAAATATAAAAATATATATTATATATAAAAAATATAAAATATTTTTTTTTTGCAATGAAATATATATATATACACACACAACAATGGCCGGAGTTGAATGGAACACCTGACTGTGCCCTCTGCTCTATACAGTCAATACATATCTGTTTATTTTATGTGATGATAAAAGGCTCATACAATACAAATCTTTTTTTAATGTTTTCTTTCACAGTGATAGCGACTCCGACTGGGAGGCTCCGGTGCCAAGCTGCCCGCTCTACCTATGCCCCCAGTGGTGTTCATATGCCACAGTTCATTACTGCAGGCATGACTGGGCCTCCGAGCCAAAAGGGCACAGCATGGAGGCGTCGTTGTGTTCTGTGTCGCATGAAATGCACCACTTGTTCAGTTTGCCTCTGCTTTACATCAGAAAGAGACTGCTATGGGACATGGCACAGGCAGCAAAATATTATGACGAGGACTTCCAAGGGGTGTGTACAGTTTTTTTTTAAATATTTATTTTCCAATATTTTTTGTGTGTGTGTGTGTGTGTGTTAGAATTGCTTGTTGATATGTTGTATATAGTTATTTGCACTGCTGTATATAGTTATAGGTCATTTCACCAATTCGGCCACTTGGATACATTTGGGCAACTTGTGTGGGACACCTGGGTGACTTCATGCTAAATGTCATGTAGCTCACCCATTCCTGAGGTTAAAGTCTCAAACTTTGCACACCTACAGTTGCCCTCTTGTGTTATCCATCAAAATTATCTCCAGCATCCTATCTGACTGCGTGGTTATTCTAGTACATGTGAAAGATGGTACTACAACAATATAAAACAGAAAACATATGCTCTTTCTTTCTCTTTTCTTCCACCAGATCTACTGTGTTATATTCTCCTACATTCAATTACCATTTCCACAAACTTCAGAATGTTACCATTCAAATGATACCAAGAATATGCATATCCTTGCCTCTGGGGCTGAGCTCCAGGCAGTTAGATTTAGGTATGTCTTCAGGGGGGAATTGAGAAGAAAGGGTTGCAGCCATAACAGGATAACCTTCTTCGATATAGGGGGCGCTCTTTTAATTTTTGGATAAAAAAACGTTCCCGTTTTCAACAAGATATTTTGTCACGAAAAGATGCTCGACTATGCATATAATTGACAGCTTTGGAAAGAAAACACTGACGTTTCCAAAACTGCAAAGATATTATCTGTGAGTGCCACAGAACTTATGCTACAGGCGAAACCAAGATGAAATTTCAAACAGGAAATGGCCCAGATTCTGAAGGCGCTGTGTTCCAATGTCTCCTTATATGGCTGTGAATGCGCCAGAAATGAGCCTACACTTTCTGTCGTTTCCCCAAGGTGTCTGCAGCATTGTGACGTATTTGTAGGCATATCATTGGAAGATTGACCATAAGAGACTACATTTACCAGGTGCCCGCTTAGTGTCCTCAGTCGAAATTATTGCGCAATCTCCAGCTGCGTCCACTTTTCCATTTGGTTCAGGGGAGAAAGGCAACTGCCACGAATGATTTATCATCGAATAGATATGTGAAAAACACCTTGAGGATTGATTCTAAACAACGTTTGCCATGTTTCTGTCGATATTATGGAGTTAATGTGGAAAAAAGTTTGGCGTTGTAATGACTGAATTGTTTTTTTTCTTAGCCAAACGTGATGAACAAAACGGAGCGATTTCTCCTACACAAATAATCTTTTTGTAAAAACTGAACATTTGCTATCTAACTGAGTGTCTCCTCATTGAAAACATCCGAAGTTCTTCAAAGGTAAATGATTTTATTTGAATGCTTTTCTTGTTTTTGTGAAAATGTTGCCTGCTGAATGCTAGGCTAATGCTATGCTAGCTATCAATACCTCCTACACAAATGCTTGTGTAGTGATGGTTGAAAAGCATATTTTGAAAATCTGAGATGACAGTATTGTTAACAAAAGGCTAAGCTTGTGAGTGAATATATTTCTTTCATTTCATTTGCGATTTTCATGAATAGTTAACGTTGCGTTATGCTAATGAGCTTGAGGCTATGATTACACTCCCGGATACGGGATTGCTCGACGCTAGAGGTTAATCACCCTGTCATCTCAGATTTTCAAAATATGTTTTACAGCCAAAGCTAGACAAGCATTACTGTAAGTTTATCGATAGCCTAGCATAGTATTTTGTCCAGCTAGCAGCAGGTAACTTGGTCACGGAAATCAGAAAAGCAATCAACTTAAATTGTTTACCTTTGATGAGCTTCGGATGTTTTCACTCACGAGACTCCCAGTTAGCTAGCCAATGTTCCTTTTTTCCAAAAAGATTATTTTTGTAGGCGAAATAGCTCCGTTTCTTCTTCACGTTTTGCTGAGAAATCGCCCGGAAATTGCAGTCACGAAAACACCGAAAAATATTCCAAATTAGCTCCATAACATCGACAGAAACATGGCAAACGTTGTTTATAATCAAGCCTCAAGCCTCAAGGTGTTTTTCAAATATGTCATCTCGATAATATATCCACCGGGACAATTGGTTTTTCAGTAGGACCGATTGGAATAATGGCTACCTCTGTATTTTACGCGAGAATCACTCTGGGAGCATCAGGTGACCACTTGCGCAATGTAGCCGCTTACGGGTATTCTTCAACATAAATGCGTAAAACTACGTCACAACGCTGTAGACAACTTGGGGAATACGGAGAAAAAGTAATCTGGTTGATAGCCCATTCACTGCTCAATAGGGATGCATTGGAACGCAGCGCTTTCAAAACATGAGGCACTTCCGGATTGGATTTTTCTCAGGCTTTCGCGTGCAATATCAATTCTGTTATACTCACAGACAATATTTTTACAATTTTGGAAACGTTAGAGTGTTTTCTATCCTAAGCTGTCAATTATATGCATATTCTAGCATCTGGTCCTGACAAAATATCCCGTTTACTACAGGAACGTTATTTTTCCAAAAATGAAAATACTGCCCCCTAGTCACAAAAGGATAACATAAGTAGATAATGTAATGACGCCATGAAAAATACAGCGCTACACAGAACAAAAGCCAAAAAATACTGTTGTTGAGCAGTCATTTGAAAGAGTAAGAAAATTTCAGCGAGACAACTCAAAAGCGAAATCCAATAACGCCAAGATAATGGAATTCATTACGCTACTTGCTATGGGCGTCACGACTGACATTTGGACCAGCGATGCCAGCCCCATGAGCATGCTGAGTCTGACAGCACAGTGGGTCGACGAGGATTTCGTACTGAGGAAAGCCGTATTGCATGCTCAAGAATGTGCTGGTTCTCATACCGCTGCTGCCATTTCAATGGCATTTGAGAACATGTTTGAAACAAACATACTCCTAGCGCCATTCAAACAACTGACTTGAGAAATAAGCTCATCAACTGCGTCTGCAGCAGACGTGATACCCTCTGCCATGGCATTGAAACGCCTGCTCAACAAAACTGCCGACACAGACCATGAGGTTAACTTAAAAATGTACTTGAGGATGTGAACAAGCGATTCGGTGGTATTCTCTCTGAGCCTCTTTATTGTGTCCCCACCATGCTCGATGCTAGGTATAAGGACCGCCACTTCGATGCAGACAAGAAACAGGGTTTAGGTGAAATGTTACATACACAGCTGGACAAGATGGAAATGGACACAGTGACAGTGCGCAATGAGGAAGAGAGGCCACGGACAGACAGAACTCTGCTAAATGTAAGATGAAATCCTGGTTAAGAATGAAATGACTGAAAAAAATGAATAATGAAACAGCACAGCAAGTAAGTTAAAGAAATAGGTTTTAAATATGGGGACATAACTAAATTCCAACAAAATAACTTTTTGGTCAGTGTGTGTGTGTGTGTGTGTGGGTGTGTGTGTGTGTGTGTGTGTGTGTGTGTGTGTGTGTGTGTGTGTGTGTGTGTGTGTGTGTGTGTGTGTGTGTGTGTGTGGTGTGTGTGTGTGTGTGTGTGTGTGACCTTTATTTAACTAGGCAAGTCAGTAAAGATGACTGCCTACCCCGGCCAATTGTGCGCTGCCCCATGGGACAACCAATCACGGCCGGATGTGATACTGCCTGGATTCGAACCAGGGACTGTAGTGATGCCTCTTGCACTGAGATGCAGTGCCTTAGACGTGTGTGTGTGTGTGTGTGTGTGTGTGTGTGTGTGTGTGTGTGTGTGTGTGTGTGTGTGTGTGTGTGTGTGTGTGTGTGTGTGTGTGTGTGTGTGTGTGTGTGTGTGTGTGTGTGTGTGTGTGTGTGTGTTTGTGTGGACATGTTTTACTATTATTGTGGGGACCAGAAGTCACCACAAGAATAGTAAACAAACAGAAATGTGACTTACTGGGGACATTTTGTTAGTCCCCACGAGGTCAAATGCTGTTTCTAGGGGGTTTAGGGTTAAGGTTTAAGGCTATAATTAGAATTACGTTAAGGGTTAGGAGCTAGGTTTAGGGTTAAGGTTTCTGGGTTAAGGTTAGGGTAAATGTACGGTTTAGGGTTAAGGTTAGGGAAAAAGTATGGTTTAGGTTAAGGTTAGGGAAAGAGTACGGGTTAGGTTTAGGGTTAAGGTTAAGTTTAGGGTAAGAGTACGAGTTAGGTTTAGGGTTAGGGTAAGAGTACGGGTTAGGTTTAGGTTTAGGGGCTAGAAAAAAATAGTATTTTGAATGGGACTGAATTGTGTGTCCTCACAAGGTTAGCTGTACGTGTGTGTGTGTGTGTGTGTGTGTGTGTGTGTGTGTGTGTGTGTGTGTGTGTGTGTGTGTGTGTGTGTGTGTGTGTGTGTGTGTGTGTGTGTGTGTGTCGTATTTTGGGGGGGCAAGGAAAATATTGGGTATCTCCCAAAAACTAAATAGAAACTAGCAAATCAGGTCTGAAAACTTAACAAAAACTTAAATGAATTCAAAATAAAAATCGAACAACAAAGAGAAATAAAAAATAGTATAAAACAAAACTATAATAACCTTACTTTAAATTACACTTTACTTGTCTCAGGGAGAATAAGAACCATACATACTTTTGCAAAGGCAAATTAACAATATACATACACTCACTGTTTGTAAATGTGTTTTGTATCTGGCTTTACTCTTTCAGATCATATAGCGTTCCATTTTAATAAACAAAAGACGCATTGGCAACAGACGTCTTGCCGACGTTACTTCCTCTGTCCTGCATGCTCTGTGGTCTTCCAAGAGCATGTGAATTTCTACACCACTCCACAGTCCCAGTCAAATGATACAGCACTAGAAAAACAGCATGTCTATATGTAAATATGAACATAATAAAGCATTACGTCCTTATGTTTGTTTAGCCAATACCAAGGAGGTCAAACTTTTTGTTAAGACCGGTTGCACCATCATTGTTGCGCAAGGCAACTTGGTCTCCAAATTTTACAAAACTGTTAATAAACTACTTGTAGCCTATGTGACAAAAGACCAACAAACAAAACTAAGCTTTGCAATGAGGGAAGGATAGAACTGGGTTGCAGCCAGAACCGGGGTTACAGGATTACCTGGTAGATCAATTGTGCATGCAACATGACTGTTGGAGAGGTCAAAGCCACGACTGCTGGCTGAATGCTAGTTCGCAACAAGAAAAACGCTGAATTTATCACCCAATTAATTAATGTAGCCTACGATTCGATTTAACAACCAATTGAGCCGAAACGATTGTTTCACTTTTGTGTCGACCAAGTTACAATCTCTGCTTCACATAAGCCTACTTGCTATTATAGGCTGGTGCTGGTCAGCGCACTCTCTACAGTTTATGGAAAAATGCCAACAAGCTAAATAAACTCAGCTGATTCCTCTCACAGACCTGTCAGAACAGGCAAGTGTAACCTCTGTTTGGTCAAGGATAATCGGTTAACTTGCACTTTTCATACTACATATCCATTTATGTTGCATTACTTATATATCTATTTGCATTTTACAATCGAATAGTTTAACATTAGGCTATGCATTTTTCCGTGAGGCTTATTTCTTACTCACGTTATTGCTGTGGGAGAAACGTGTCCACTCCTTGTCCGTTGGGCTCCTAAATGCATTTGTATGCATTTGTCCAGGAAGCAGAGTTCTAAGTGAAAACAGAATTTCACGCAAGAGGATACCGGTTCATGAGATAGTCCTTGGTTACATACAGCCAAAGGAAGCGTAAATGAACAAAGACTGCCACCTTAGAATTTCTTCATTGTATGTAGTCCAACGAGCAAGCACGGCTTTCCCACTCACTCAAAATTTCTCCCAACTCCTTTGCTTTGGGGTTCGCGGAGAGTGATTATTATTTGCTCTCCACCTACCAAAGAGGTGCGCACGCTGGTAGTGACTGTAAATATTAATCAATGTATGAAGAACAGAGCAGTGCGCCAAATAATTACAATATTTAAAATGTGGTATTTACATTGCGCATAAGAGCTTTCCGAGTCTGATGTTTTCTATTGAGTGGTCTCCAACTAACAGATAGAGTAGAGAGCTTCTTATTAACCTCCAGGCTGTAGTTTCTGCATTTGCCTTGACTTGCACTGATCCATGAGGAGCCGTCCGTATTCATCCCAAGTAGCAGCTTGTGTTAGATTTCACCAATACTGACTTGTGACATCACAGATCTGATTAATGCCCCGTCCATTTATGTAATTGATGATCAATGTTAGAGCCTAAATGTAACAAAAATGCAATTTAAACGCTATGCTCTCACAAAGGCGATAAGCCAACCTTTAATACTTAGTATATATTGAAGTGAAGTGGAAGTTGTGATATTACATTGTGACAAGGCTACATTGCATTATTATACTTTGTAATACCACACTTTTTCTAAGATAATAATTGGGTGGCCAGAACATAGGCTAGCTAATATAATAGCTGCCTAAATCATAGATCTACACTATTTTGAACATTATTTTTAACACATCTGGTAGTGCATAATCAAATCAATGACAATAACATAATGTTGCTCGTAAATTAGTTTTGTAGCCTATGTCTATTTCTCTGTGCGTTGATTAGGGGAAAACAGATAGCGTACCCTGCATTTTATTAGCTCAAAACAATCAGCTTCCTTGCAATGAAAAATGTCGCTCTCAAAAAGTCCCAAAAGAAAGGTGGATAATGAAAACATACGTTTCAGGGAAGAACAGACAGAGAGAGATATGATTATGCGTTCATCTTGCCACATTTTTCTGATGCCAACCCAGTGTCTTGTTTGCAACGAAACTGTCACCATTTGCAAATAATTCAACCTAAGACGTCATATGATTCTAATCATTAGCATACTTTCAAAATGTACCCTTCCACCCCAGAGTCCCGATGCAGGACATTTTTAAGTGGAACTGACAGCATTTTAGCAGCATGTAATCTTATTAATATCAGTTCATATACACCCATAGGAATAATATTACACTTATTTGTATTTATTTGTACATTTTCTGCTAAGCCAGCACTTAGATATGGTCATTTCCACGTACATATTATATGGTCATATATCACGTTCATGAACTCATAGAATGATGTAAAGTAAGATAGAATGATGTAAAGTAAGGTATTTGTGAAAATTACATAGCAATGTAGAGCGGGGAAAAGCCTGTGCGTTTGGACAATTAATAGACACTGCAGTTAATAAAACCATTGTCTTGTCCAGGACCAGAGTCTACTCTGACCGGGTGCCATAGCAGAGCAGAGCTACAGTAGGCCTATATGCAAATAAGCCATTTGCCACATGGGTCTGCCATCATTCATTTGAACTGTACTTTGTTTACAGCCATTGGAATGCATTCCCCAAAAGCCACAAAATACACATTAATGGATTTCTACACATTTATCACGGGAGTCCTCCTACATTTGGGATCTTCATGGTCCTATTGATCAAACAAACATGAAAAGGTAGGTTCTCTCCTTCAGTTATGCACATCAACATCAACACGATCAACAACTAATGCAAACCAGAGCGAGATTAGCTCAAATCTAATGAGGGAACATTAGATAAACCCTCTCTAACTTTTTCAACTAGTTGGTCGTCAAAAATTGCAGTGATAAAGATGGGGAATAGTAGCCTGCTCGATCTGCAGCTTGCCTGCCAATGCATGCTGGTCCCAACCCACGTTTTGACAACGGAATGGGAACTTGCCTGCCTATCCACCCATTTGATTGATGCCAAAATACATTTGATTGACCACAAAGGGTGCGGTCCTAAATTGCCTCTAGTGTGTCAGAGCGTGTTTGTACATTCAGAGCGTTGTTGTCAGATTGTCTAAACATAAATTCAGAGCGCACAACTACACTATTGATACTGGACGCTCTGGTTGAGGAGTAGGGTTGATCTGAGCGTTCCTCACAACTGCAGTCAAGCGCACAAGCTAGCTTGCTAGCTACTTCCAAACACAAATGAGAGAACACCTCACTCTGGCCATTTTACTCGCACAAGCAGAGCTGGTTAGACTGTTTATCTAGAGCATTAGTGACTAACTGTGTTGCTGGCAACAATTTAATTAGATACTTTTTAGCCAACATTTACTGACACTGGTCATATTCAGCGGGTGTTGCTCATTCGTACATTTATCATTTATTGCGCGCTCTGGCACGCACAGACGAGAGCGCTCTGAAATCGGAGTAGATAGCCAGACTGAATTTACGAATGCACAAGATGGAAACTGGATAACAGTCGTTCAAGTTCTGCATAGCTGGCTATCTGGCAAAGCGATTCACATTTCTAGCTAGCTAACCAAATGACACTTGGATCTCTAGCTGTAGCCACCGAAAAACGATTTGAGGGGAAAAAGTAGATCAGTCACCCACTCTTCGAATGACATGTCACTCTCCCAAAAGCTAGCTAACTTTAGGCTGTGTTTCTATCTTGCTAAATTAATAGTTACATAAAGATACGCTAGCCTATTAGCCACATTATGACTGACTTCTGATTATTGCCCTTGCTAGTTTGATTGTATTCACATTTCCAGCCTTAGTTATATTCAGCTGTTTATGATCCAAAATATTGAGTAATTGAAACTAAAACAGAGCATTCTGAATGGGTGGAGGCAGCAAACGATATACCAGGCCAGCTGTGATTTACAATCTGAAAGCAATATTTTTTGACTACTAAGAAATGTATTAGTGAAATAATTATGAATTATGTATTGAACTGCATCCATCTATTCTGCCAACGAGGCCTTTACTGTGCGTCATGTAATTTTGAGTTTAAAAATAAATAAAAATTAAGCCTAAAGTTAGTTTTGTAGCATGAACTGGGAATTTGATATTTTGTACTGATATTATGAGTGCGTTCCTAAAAGTGGCCTGGTTTTAAACATCTCTTTTACAGAAAGTGAATCGCTCAATTGATAGCAGAGTTACACATTGTAGGCCTATTAGATTACTTCCCAAGCAAAGTATATATATTTTTACTTCTCGGCTATATAACTTTATAGCTTAACCTCTGAATGTCATAGAGACGACCCAAAGATATCCCCATTTGCATTAGAGATGTATTGCTGGTGCATTTCGATTCTAGCATAAAGCGTCACGGATGAAGCATTGTTATAGATCGCTTTATATAATCAGAATCCATTTTAGTTACTTCCTCACGTCCTTAGCTAAAGTGGGCCACCAGTACCTCCCATCAAGACAGCACACCGTCCGGCCTATCCCATTATGACTAACCTCCAGACGAGCTTCAATGACATACAACTCTCCTTCCGTGGCCTCCAACTGCTCTTAAATGCAAGTAAAACTAAATGCATGCTCTTCAACCGATCGCTGCCCACACCTGCCTGCCCATCCAGCATCACTACTCTGGATGGTTCGGACCTAAAATATGTGGACAACTACAAATACCTAGGTAAGACCTAAGTCTTTTCTAGGTAAAGCCCTGCCTTATCTCAGCTCACTGGTCACCATAGCACCACCCACCCGTAGCACGCGCTCCAGCAGGTGTATCTCACTGGTCACCCAAAGCCAATTCTTCCTTTGGCCGCCTTTCCGTCCAGTTCTCTGCTGCCAATGACTGGAACTAACTGCAAAAATGACTGAAGCTGGAGACTCATATCTCCCTCACTAACTTTAAGCACCAGCTGTCAGAGCAGCTCACAGATCACTGCACCTGTACATAGCCCATCCCATCTGTAAATAGCCCATCCAACTACCTCATCCCCCATACTGTTATTTATTTTGCTTCTTTGCACCCCAGTATCTCTACTAGCCTAGCTGGTTAAATAAAGGTGAAATAATAAATAATAAAAACATTTACCCGGAAAAGGTTGAAAACAGTATTATGGTGTTTTGAGTTCTGTGTTGGGCAAAATTCGTTCCCTTCTCTTTTGGTGTTGCTTCCTCTCTTTAAAGCGCCTAAACACGATTATGGCGTTTCCAATCCTGTCTAAGTGCAGAATTTCATCCCTTCTTTTGGAGTTTCCAAATATTGTAAATGGGAGTCCCTTTTATTGTAGGCCTATAATCCCTGCTCTTATATGGTGTGTTGACAAAAATGGATTATTCCAAAAGGTCAAATGTACATTAAGTTTACTGTATGCTTCCCTGTCAAAACAGTTTTCACGTAAATTATGATGACATTTAGTGCTGTTTTGTTCATTTTGGTGTTCGATAGCATTCGGCAGGCTTTTTTTCAGCTGTTCCAGCAAAATAAAAATAACAATTTGAGTCTTGATGAAGTTCCGAAGTCTACGCCCCTTCTTTGATGATTGGTCAACAATAAGGATACTTTAATGAAGTGTTTGTTGTCATTCTATGATGACTAGTTTTCATACACATTTTTTCACTCTCAGAAATACTGCACCAAAAATCTTAGCTGTACAATTGCTCGATTAAGACCACCTCAACGAAAACCTTAATGACATATATCTTGAATTATCATAGATTAATTCGGACTATTTGGAGAACTTGTACAGGTTTATGGCGTCTCAAGAGGGACAAACAGTAATATTGCTTTCTTGTCGTTTCAAGCAAAGGTATTTTAAGGGAGTATGCGAGCGCAGACGTTCACGTCGCCTAGCCGAGTTCTGCTAGGAGCAAACCGAACCTGTGTATGCGGACGCCTTCATTCTCGATCAAAGGACATAAGAAAATAAATTTTGTCCAAGATAATAATTCATGAGTACAAACCTACTGCAAATTATCTAACGACAACAAGACATTAACACATCTTTCACATTTTATATTGATAAAGTAAGACAGTTCAAAAATAACTTGAGATATGGCCTTCAATTTAACATTCATAGAAGAAAAAATGAATGTAATGACTGCTAATGTTAGCGAACAAACTGCAAAACCTCAGCCAAACGCTTTACTCCCATCTAGTGGACGTTCTTTATATTGCATCTAGTGGCTGCACTTCCTGTGCTCGTGACCGTAGAAGACAAAACAGGAAGTAGTTGATTGTTTTTAGCAAGCTACTGTTTGACTATCCCGAATGAAGTAATTTTACATACTTCATCACCCTGTCTTTCATAGCCCTTATGCTGGCACCATCTATACGTTTAACTTTCCTTTATGTTTTATGAATACTTTAATGTCATTGTTTATCCGCTTATATAACTTATTACAACATCAAAAAGATTGCTTGCCAAAATGGACTTCGCCGTTGTCATAGAGATGTATTGTGTTTAGCCTAGCTGTTTGCTAGCCCCATTGAAATGTAACTATGTAGCCTTTGTTTTCGTCGTGCTGCAGTAGGTAATACGTATGTGTCACACCCTGACCATAGTTTGCTTTGTATGTTTATATGTTTTGTTTGGTCAGGGTGTGATCTGAGTGGGCATTCTATGTTGTGTGTCTAGTTTGTCTGTTTCTGTGTTTGGCCTGATATGGTTCTCAATCAGAGGCAGGTGTTAGTCATTGTCTCTGATTGGGAACCATATTTAGGTAGCCTGTTTGGTGTTGGGGGTTGTGGGTGATTGTCCTTATGTCTGTCGTGTGCTAGTTTGCACCAGTATTAGGCTGTTTCGGTTTTCGTTGTTTGTTTGTTTGTTTGTTTGTTTGTTTGTTTGTTTGTTTGTTTGTTTGTTTGTTTGTTTGTTTGTTTGTTTGTTTGTTTGTTTGTTTGTTTGTTGTATTTGATTCGTGTTTTCTTCTGTTTCATTAAGCATGGATCGTAATAGCCACGCCACATTTTGGTCTGACTCTCTTTCACCTATAGAAAACCGTGACAGTATGTGTGTTTGCATCCAATTGTAGAGTATGTTCATATTAGCATACTTACCCATTCTACATACCTATTTTGACATGGTTGCCAAGGTGGCCCTTGACAAAAGATGACTGGAGGCCATTGTTGGTAAGATCAAAATTGTTTATGAAATGTTTTTTTTCTGTGATGACTTACTGCAACCTCTGATTGATAATAGCTTATAATTGGTTGTCTCTTGTGCTTGACTTTATTTTCTAAAACGTTAAG
This sequence comes from Oncorhynchus masou masou, assembly GCF_036934945.1. NCBI lineage: Eukaryota > Metazoa > Chordata > Actinopteri > Salmoniformes > Salmonidae > Oncorhynchus > Oncorhynchus masou. The sequence continues at coordinate 36,283,479 of NC_088226.1, read as the reverse complement.
GTTATGCGGTGGAGAAATGTGGCTGCAACAAAGAAGAGGATCTTTTAGATACTGAAGTAAAAGTTGAATGAAGATTTATTAATTGTTTGATATATGTACAGTTAGAAACTTGAAGAAATAACATGTGCACTAGTCTAATAGTAATAGTACTGAAAATGTGATGCCAATAGTGATTTTGAAAAGGCAAAGAATAGTACATGTGTCAGTTTTCAATAGTAATTCAAAATGGTTTATGTAGGAAATGAAAAAGGATTTGGAACAATTCAGTAGTGACAACACTACATGCACAGGTTGCAGTATTAATTCAGTGGAGATTGAGTAGGCATACAGCAGTAATGTGTAGGCATTGTGTAGTAATTCAATAGTGAACATGTACTGTAGGAATTTGTAGATTTTACCCAAAAGCTCAGTAGTTACACAGTAGTCATTCAGGAAGAATTATGTAGTGATTCGAATTGGAAATATGTAGTGTTCACAGAAATGTCCCAATTTACCACTCATTACTACTTAAATTACGACATAAATCACTACTACTTTTTTACTAAACATCTCAATAGCAATCAAGTAGTAAAACCAGTCGGTTTTGTGTGTATCTTTTATAGTACTGATGAGTAGTAGTTCAGTAGTACGTTTTCATGAGGGAGAGCTCAATGTGATCGATCAGTCATACATTATGCTAATATATTTGATCTCAGTCTTTATACTTAGATTATGGTACATGGCATGGAAGGTTGTTCAGATCGATTGAATCACAGTACAGTTGAGATGACATGATTGACAGTTCAGTTGCCATTTAGTCTGTGATCCTTGTCTTGATTGGCTTTGGTTAGGATTGGCCAGCCGGTGGGTAATGTAGTATGCATGTACAGTACCAGTGAAAAGTTTGGACACACCTACTCATTCAAGGGTTTGTCTTTATTTTTACTATTTTCTACAATGTAGAATAATAGTAAAGACATCAAAACTATGAAATAACACATATGGAATCATAACTGAAAAAGTGTTAAAATCAAAATATATTTTAGATTCTTCAAAGTAGCCACCCTTTGCCTTGATGACAGTTTTGCACACTCTTGAGAACCTTCCAGAAAGACAACAATCTCTGCAGTACTCCACCAATCAGGCCTTTATGTTAGTGGCCAGACGGATGCTACTCCTTAGTAAAAAGGCACATGACAGCCCGCTGGGAGTTTGCCAAAAGTCACCTAAAGACTCTTAGACCATGAGAAACAAGATTCTCTGGTCTGATGAAACCATGATCCAACTCTTTGGCCTGAATGCTAAGCATCACGTCTGGAGGAAACCTGGCACCATCCCTACAATGAAGCATGGTGGTGGCAGCATCATGCCGTGGGGATGTTTTTCAGCGGCAGGGACTGGGAGACTAGTCAGGATCGAGACAAAGCTGAACGGGGCAGAGAGGTCCTTGATGAAAACCTGCTCCAGAGCACTCAGGACATCAGACTGGGGAGGAGTTTTTTTGCCTTTACCTCCCTTATCTCACCTCATTTGCTCACATCGTATATAGACTTGTTTATACTGTATTATTGACTGTATGTTTGTTTTACTCCATGTGTAACTCTGTGTCGTTGTATGTATCGAACTGCTTTGCTTTATCTTGGCCAGGTCGCAATTGTAAAGGAGAACTTGTTCTCAACTTGCCTACCTGGTTAAATAAAGGTGAAATAAAAAATAAATGAAATAAAAAACATTGACACAGCCAAGACAATGGAGTGGCTTCGGGACAAGTCTCTGAATGTCCTTGAGTGGCCCAGACTTGAACATGATCGAACATCTCTGGAGAGATCGGAAAATAGCTGTGCAGCAACGCTCCCCATCCAACCTGACATCCAACCTGACATAGCTTGAGAGAATCTGCAGAGAAGAAAGGGACAAACAACCCAAATACAGGTGTGCCAAGCTTCTAGTCTCATGCCCAAGAATACTTGAGGCTGTAATCACTGCCAAAGTTGCTTCAACAAATTTGAGTAAAGGGTCTGAATAGTTGTAATTAGAATATTTCTGTTTTTTATTTTTAATAAATTAGCAAACGTTCTCAAACCTATTTTTAATTTGTCTTTATGGGGTATTGTGTGTAGATTGATGAGGGGATTTTTATTTATTTTTTAATCAATTTTAGAATAAGGCTGTAACCTAACAAAATTTGGGGAAAGTAAAGGGGTCTGAATACTTCCCAAAGGCACTGTGCATGAAAATGTCAATGTGGTTGATAACTTTTTTACTGAGGAATTTGTTTGTTTTTTGTGTTTTGTAAGTTATTTTTCTTAACTGCATTGCTTGTAAATATTGCATTGGAAATGTAATATTGTGAATTTGTAAGATTGTGTGCAGGGCTCCCTTGAAAAAGAGGCATTGGCCTCAATGAGATTCCCTGTTTTTAAATACATTAAAATAATAAATGAATAAAAGTGGGATGCACAAACATGCGGTATTGTAGGCCAAAGCGAAGAGCAGGCTAAATTGTCATGTAGCATAAACTTGGACCATAAGATGTAGCGGCCATTAGATGTAAAAATGTTACAAAAAAAACAAAGGTTTTTGTTGAGTCAATGACTTTTCTATTTCCTGCTTCAATGTGATAACATTTTAATTGACGCATTCTTTTTTGGGATTGTTTTGGAGGGTTTCACCTAGGCGTTTGGTGTGCTCTCACCTGTCTGAGTTTGTGATTCACCCAGGGGGGTCCCTGCAAACTTATTTAGATTAAATGATCCCTTTGGGTGTTTCAGAGAAATTCCACTCTATTTTTTTGAAACACATTCAGTGTACCAAAGCACTTACATTGGCTTTACATTCAAACACCAGATATCATCTTAGGTGCACTAATTTTCATGGTTTCACTACACAATGGTGTTTTGAGTCTTTCTATTTTAAGAATGTAGTGTATAAGGAAAGTACCAAACCCCGTGATAGGGGAGGTGCATGCAAGCAGATGGGGAAAGTTGGCTAAAATGGAATAAATTATATAGGAAAACCTGCAAAACAGCTAATGTAAACCAGGGGAAAAAATGCACTAACCTCCCCTGTGCCCAGTAAAAATCCACACAACCCTCCCCTATTTTGGACCACCCCTCCCCCAGTCATATTTTAACCGTTCCTTACCTCTACTTAGGAACATAATAATAGAATGGGCTATGCCATGGCTTCTATTTTAATGGAGGAAGCAGACAAAGCAGGGACTGAGGTGATGCAACTACTTCTATAGAAACCTGGAGATAACCTAATTTGTTTATCTCTGGGGCACCTCATACCCTTGGCCAGTCTGGTGTAGATGAACCCAGCTTCATGTCCGTGGCACATAGTCAGCCCGACAGGCTTTAGTGCCCGATCAGGTTTTAGTGAAGACCTTAGTTCATCTTTAGAGTTGTCATCCCCACTAAGGTTTCTGCTCATCCGGACATATAGTAACACTACTTACAGACCAAGGCTGCAAACAAATCCAATCCTGGTAAAATAAAAAAAGGGGAAATCTGAGCATGTGTCTATTCTATGTCTAAATAACTGAAGGGACCATACAATATCTCTGGACTCCACAGACTTAGCATCACTATTGAGGGAGTCTTACAGTATGAGATGGGAGTTCTGTCAATCTGCTACAGTATGGGACTCTCTTTTGAAGTGGTAGTAAAAAGTGAATGTTATTTAGCTAAGGATGTAGAAACAACACCAGAGAGAAAACACATATCCACCACTCCAGTATCCCTGCACATTGTAAATATGACCCTGTATATAAATACTGTAGCTTCCTTACTTTCTCTTGTTCCTCTTATTTCTATTTCTCATGTGTTTTTGTTCTACTTGACTTTATAGAGCTTGCAAGAAAGGCATTTCACTATACTGGAGAACGTAGCAATAAAACTTTAAACTTGAGTGTGATATGTGATAAGTGATTCATTTGACATTTGTGGCTGGGCTGAGCGTCCTCTCTCTCTCCCTCAAATCCCCAGTTGGAACAGAGAGAGAGCAGCTCAGCGAGCCTGGCAGGCTCTTTGAAAGAAGCATAAATGCAAAACATCTAGCCATCGCCATCTAAAAATGTGTAGCATGTTAAAATTTCAATCTAGGACCGACTGAGAACAGCACATGGCTCTTGATCATATCAATTGTGAGACTAGAGTCTGTTGGGCATAGCAATTGGCATTATTAATGATAGCAGATTACATTATTCTTATGGAGCCTTAAGAACTGTGGTGCGTTTGATGGCCGTTGTACCATGGAGCGAACCGGAGCTATCCTGCAGCAGTGGGTCAAGTCAAGCACTCTTTCCCCATCAAAGGGAGTCTCTCCGAGGAGAAAAGAGCATGGGCTTGGATATGACTGCATTTGCCATCAGTGAGGATCTCAGGATAGTAATGCCTTTGCCAGATGTTTTCCTTTCTACCTCCATGAAAACAAGTGTTGAAGTGCTGCCTTTCCAACATCAACGATGAATGGCAAGAGCTACTTTAATATTTGCTTTTTTCATTCACTCTATGACTTGGACATAGGTAAAGTGGAACACACAGCATTTTAGCTAAATGGAATCTTATTCAAATCTGTTCATTGACACCCCCAGAAAGAATGACACTTTTTTTTACATTTTCTGACAGGCGAGCACTTAGATATGGTCATTTTCACATTTCCATAAATTCTTAGAATGTTTGGGAATTACGTATACTAAGGCATTTGTAAAAACTATAGCAATATAGAGTGGGAAAGCGGCCGTGCGTTTGGACAATTAATAGACACTGCAGTAAATTAAACCTTGTCCAAGTCCAGAGTCGATACATAACAGTGCGCCATAGCCAATCAGGTACAGTAGGCCTATTGGCAAACAAGTCATTTGCCACAAGGGCCTGCAATCATTCACTTTGAACTGGACTGTGTGTTTACATGTAGTTGCAACAGCACGACTTTAGATCATTAGAACGCATTTGGCAAAAGCCACAAAATACACTTTAAATATTTAGCTAAATAACATGCGAGTCCTCTTACATTTGGGATTTTTACAGTCCTATTAATCAAACAACCATAAAGATAGGCTATCTTTCCGTAAACACACATCAACAACAACAAGATCAACAACTAATGCTAGCAAGAGCAAGATGAGTTAAAATCTAAAAAAAGAACATTAGATAAATCCTCTCAAACTTTTTCAACTAGTTGGCCATTAAAATTGTACTACTAGTCCTTTTGCAGCTTGCCTGCCATTGCATGCGTTGTCCCAACCATGCAACCAAGCTAACAGACAAATTAGAGATCACCTCACCGACTATTTTACTCGCGTTTGGAGAGCTGGTTAGGCTGTTTACATGTTATATAGAAGGCTTGTGACTAACTATGACTTTTTTTTGCCTACATTCACGGACACCGGTCATATTAAGCGGGTCTTGCGCTTTCGTAAATTCATCCATTCTTCTGCGGTCTGGCACACAAGAGTTCTCTGAAATTGGAGTAGATAGCGAGCCAGAGTGAATTTGCGAACGCAAGACGTATGTGCGGATTACAGTCGTTCAGCATAGCTAGCGAGTTAGCAAGGCGATTCACGTGCATTTCTAGCTGTGTAGCCACCGGGGGGAAAAAGTCAGTCACTCACCCACTACTCCAATGACATGATGTCCTCCTAGGTAACTAGCTAGCTATCTAGCTAACATTAGGCTCTGTGTTTTTAGCTTGCTACATAAATAGATACGCTAGCATATTAGTCACATTATGATTGACTTGTGATCACTGCCCTTGCTAGTTTGATTGTACTGACATTCCCAGCCTTAGTTACACTTGACTGTTTTTGTCCAAGATATTGAGTCATTGAAACTAAAACAGAGCATCCCGAATGGAAGCAGCAAACAATGTACCAGGCCAACTGTGATTTACAATCTGATAGCAATATTTTTCAGACTACCAAGAAATATATTGATGAATTATATTAATCATGTTTTGAACTGCATCCATCTATTCTGCCAACAAAGCCTTAGTGTACGTCATTGAATGTTGACTTAAATATAACCTATTTTTAAAACCTCTTATGAAGTTGGTTTTGTCTGTTTGTTTCATATCTGCAAAGTAGTTCAAATTCTGTCAGTTCCACTTTAAACGTCTTATTGTTGTGTACTGTAGAACTCATGAATGCAAACTGTAGAACTCATGAATGCAAAGTATGGCCTCGAAAGAAGGAGGCCTGTCAGATTATTCCGTTTGATCTTATGACACATAAGAAATCAACAGCAGTCGACGTCTTCTTTTGAATCAGGAAAAAACAGGCGGTGTAATTTTTTCACATGTCCAGATGTATATTAATGAGTCCATTATGTATTAAAAAATAACGATAACATTTTAGGCAGAGAGGACCAAGTGGTATCCAATACTCAGACGATTATGCCTCCTCTATCCATTCCACAGACAGACAGACTTCGTTAGTACAGGGCCAGGGTTCAAATACTATTTGGAATCGTACAAATGCTTTTAGTGTTTGCTTTATTCTGCCCGAAGTGTCTAGATGGATGGGGTTTAAAACTTTTGGGACTTTTCCATTTAACCAGGCAAGCTCAAACAAACAGCTTCCGTAGTTTGCAATGATTTCAAATAGTATTTGAACCCACGTCTGTTCCGCTTGTTCACTGACCCCTCTGAAACATACGGAGTTGCCTTTTCTTACAGTTTCATTACTCATCCATTATACAAATAATACATCTGCCGAAACTGAGCCAGATTGAGCCACAACGGCTGTCAATGGGACATTGTTCCTGGAAAATGACTAAGAAGAGCTGGAGGAACATGCAGGCCCGGGGATGCTGATGAGAGTAGCATGTGGAGTGTGTGAGAAACAAAGAAAAAATACAAAAGCCTGACAGAACATCAAAGATACATGATCAAAAACCCCCCCGTCGATAATCCTAACTTTATATACGCTCACTTGCTTGATTTAAGTGAGATACACACACATGCATATCTCAACTGATGATTAAGTTCTCAGATACATTTTACACTTATTTGATTCATGCTTCCATGATTTTTGCATCAAGATGATGTATTGTGTATATACATTTTGTCAATAAATACATTTTGTCAATGCATCCTACATATGTGTGCAGGAGGTGGCAATGGTCCAAAACCTCAAAGACCTAAGCTGTGTTCGAATACTCATACTAAACGTACTAACCGTACTATTTGTGACGTGAATCGAGTATATAGTATGCTTATTGGTCATAGTATGGATACAGTTAGTATGCTAAAAGTTCCAGGATGTCGTTCTAAATTCACCAAAATATGTAGTATACACACAGAGGATACTATTTCCGTACTTTAGGGCCCATAATGCAATTCAGGAAATGGGCGTGGCTTCACATCATTTTCAGATTTGAAGAAAATTATGGATAATATGCAGCCGAAGTACAACAAGAGCGGACACAAATTCATTGCTTTAACTAATTATGACAAATGTTAAGAAAATGTAATAAAGTAATGACTTTTCAAGTAAGTTACCTTACACGTTATGTTGGCTGACAATTTGTTAGCGACGCTGTCCTTACGAACCACTTAGCATATTATAACAGCAGTATGTACCGGTATGGTGTTAGCTAACTAACATTCCCTAACATTAATTGGCTACTTATACATCAAACTTGCCAGTACATTAACTATAGGCTTACTACCCAACATTTATTGACTTGATTCTTCCCGTCATTCTTAGCTTAGCTAAATGGTATAGTCGTTGTGTGTTCTCAATGAACATTCTGGTGCTTTTGTAAATTCACTCTGGCTATCTACTCTAATTTCAGAGCACCCTCGTCTGAGTGTACCAGAGCGCAGAATAATGAATTTACGAGCGCTCAACACCCGTTGGAAATGGCCGGTGCCAGTAAACGTTGGCAAAAAAGCATAATTAATTAATTAATTGTTTCCAGCAGCAAAGTTAAAGTCACCAACGCTCTGGATAACATGAAAACTGCCTAACTAGCTCTGCTAGTGCGAATAAAATGGTCAGAGTGGTCTCATTTGTGTCTGGAAGTAGCTAGCCAACGTTAGTTTGGGTGCTTGACTGCCTTTGTAAGGTCAGAACACTCAGATCAACCATACTCCTCGGCCCAAGCTTCCAGTGTGTGCTCTGAGAGCGAAACGCTCTGAATTTACAAACGTACGTACTTATTGACTTTATTGTCCCCATGGGGAAATTTTGTTGCAGTGTCATGTACACATTTAAAGTGGCGTTTAAATACAAAACAAAATTGACAATACAACTTTCATAACAGTTACGTTCCAATATTAAGAAGAAGAAATAAGAAATAAAACGTTTTTTGGGGGTCTAAAATTATTTTTTTTAGCGTTACGGAGGGCCTTGACCTTAAAGATCTCATCCAGGCCTGTCTGTTTGACTCCAAGTACCTTGCTTGCTGTGGTAATAATCCTTCTCAGCATATTTCTCTGGCTGACAGTGGCATTGCCAAACCAACAAACAATACAAAAAGTTAAAATACTCCCAATAAAATATTTGTAAAACAGAGTCAATATAGTACAGTCTACATTAAAAGATCCCAACTTCTTGAGAAAGTACAGTCTCTGTTGGCTCTTTTTGTAGATCAGGTCTGTACATTTACTCCACTGAAGCTTATTGTCCAAAAGGACACCTCTACAATTTCTATATTCTGACCTCTGATAGATGTTGCAGAGGTTGGTGTTGTACGCTTCCTGAAGTCTATGCACATCTCTTTGGTCTTGTTGGTATTTAGGACCAAGTGTGATTCCTCACACCAATCTACAAAGTCATCTAGGACCGGGCCATGATGTTCCTCGTCATCATGCAACAGGCTGATCAAGGCAGTGTCATCAGCGACCTTAACAAGGTGTCTGTCAGTACGGGAACTAGTACAACTATTAATGTACAGAAGTGGGGACAAAACACATCCCTGAGGAGGGCCTGTGTTGGTATTGCATATATCCGACACTATGAGCGTTGGCTCAGGAAGTTCAACAGCCACAAAACCAGCCCCCCATCTAAGGAGAAGTTCCGAATGAGTCTCTGTGCCAGAATGTAAGGCTGGATTGTGTTGAAGGCAGAAGAAAAGTCAACAAACAGAACCCTGACATGGGATTTGGCCCCCTCTAGATGTCTATAGACCATGTTAAGGAGGGTAAGAATGGCATCATCAACTCCTCTGCTTGGCTGATAGGCAAACTGAAATGGGTCGAGGAGCTTCTGGGTGACACTGAGAATATGACTTTTCACAAGTTTCTCAAGGCATTTCATTACTAAGGATGTCAAGGTGACAGGGCGATAGTCATTCAGCACAGAGGGATTAGATGCTTTAGGAATTGGTATAATTATTGATTTTTTCCCACAATACTGGAACGTGTTGCTGGTTGAGTGAGGATTGGAAAATGTCTGGAAAAACACCAGCCAGTTGTTCAGCACAGTGCTTTAACACATGTCCACTTATTTTGTCTGGGCCTGGGCTTTTTCCCCTGAACAACTTTAGAACATCAGACTGTTGAACAACAACTCTCTCAAACATGTGTTATGATGCTTCCATTTGTTTTACCTCCAACACAAAGTTGTCTGATTCAAATCTTGAGAAGAAAACATTCATTTCATTAGCCATGTCCTTGCCCTCATATCCCCCAAGGTCAGCACTGGTTTTTCCCCTGCCTATGTGGGAGGCACTAGCCATGGATTTAATCCCTTGCCAGACCACCCTTGCGTTTCCTGAGGAGAGGGTCCTCTCCACCCTTTGCTTGTATGCCTCCGTGTCCACCAGTATCTGTCTTTTGAGCTCACGTTGTACGTCTCTTAAAGCCTGTCTATCACCCCCAGTATAAACTGATTTATTCCTATCAAGTAGTGATTTTAGATGTTTTGATACCCACGGCTTGTTGTTAGGGAAGATTTTACAGGTTTTAGTAGGCACAACTGACTTATTAACACAGAAGTTTGCATAGTCTGAAATAACATCTGTGAGTTCATCAAGATCAGAGCTGCTGTCCTCAAATACCTCCCACATAAGTACAGTCAAAACACCCCTGGAGACCAAATACCTCTCACATAGTACAGTCAAAACACCCCTGGAGACAAGTGATACTGTTGTCATTCCAGATCTGGACAGTTTTAACTGTGGGTTTCTCCCTCTCCAGGAGCTGACAGTAGGTTGGCCTGAGGTAGACCACATCGTGGTCTGATGTCCCCAGGGGAGGTCTGGTGGTGGCAGAGAACCCCTTTGGTATTGTCCCATAGCACAAATCAGTTGATAAAATCCCCTAAAATAAATTTGGATGCGTCGGGGAAGATGGATTCCAGTTTCTGTGGCAGATTATAAATAATCTCTGATGCCTTTGTTATATTAGCTTTAGGTTGAATGTACACAACGGTAACAAACAATTGGGGGAACTCACAGGGCAGATAGTAAGGTCGCAGTGACACAGAAAACAGTTCAAAATCGGGGGTACAGAGTCTCTCTCTTACCAGGATTTACACCACTGGTCTCTGACAAGCAGGCAGACGCCCCCGACATGATGTTTCCATGTGACTGTCAGATCACGGTCCGCTCTAACCAGAGTGAAGCCAGCCGGCTCCACTTCTCTGTCCTGGACTCTGTCATCCAGCCAAGTCTCAGTAAATGCCAGCAAACAGGCCTCACGATATTCGTGTTGGAAGCGCAGATTCGCTGACAACTCATCCGCTTTCCCCCTCAGTGACTGGGCATTAATCAGCAAGGTGGTGGGTAAGGGAAGTATGTTCTTAAATGTTTGTCTTTGTCTGATTCCCCCGTGTTTTCCACGTTTGCATTTGGGTTTGTAATCCACTCGCAGACAATCAGGTATTAGATGGGCCATTGGGATATCCATCATGTTTGTATTTGTGTTGCATTGTAGTAAGAACTCCCTGCTGTATTGGATTCCGCTGCTAGCAGTGTTTTCATAATTTTGTACGTTCGTAGCGGGTATGTACAATATCAACAAGATCAGTCCAACACCCCACCACTGTAAATGCATGGTTGGCAGATTGTTTGTAAGCTAAGTGTACAAATTAAATACATAAAATAACGCCACACCAAACGTCACACACACTGCATGTAAATATAGTATGGGGATGAGGTAGTTGGATGGGCTATGTACAGGTGCAATGATCTGTGAGCTGCTCTGACAGCTGGTGCTTGAAGCTAGCGAGGGAGATATGAGTCTCCAGCTTCAGCTGTTTTTGTATTTCGTTTCAGTCACTGGCAGGAGAGAACTGGAAGGAAAGGCGGACAAAGCAGTAATTGGCTTTGGGGGTGACCAGTGAAATATACCTGCTGGAGCGCGTGCTGCGGGTGGGTGCTGCTATGGTGACCAGTGAACTGAGATAAGGGGGGGCTTTACCTAGCAAAGACTTGTAGATGACCTGGAGCGGGTGGGTTTGGAGACAAATATGAAGCGAGGGCGAGCCAATGAGAGCGTACAGGTCGCAGTGATGGGTAGTATATGGGGCTATGGTGACAAAATGGATGGCACTGTGGTAGACTGCATCCAATTTGTTGAGTAGAGTGTTGGAGGCTATTTTGTAAATGACATCGCCGAAGTCGAGGATCGGTAGGATAGTCAGTTTTACGATTGGCAGCATGAGAGAAGGATGCTTTGTTGCGATATAGGAAGCTGATTCTAGATTTAATTTTGGATTGGAGATGCTTAATGTGGGTCTGGAAGGAGAGTTTACAGTCTAAGATACCTAGGTATTTGTAGTTGTCCACATATCCTAGGTCAGAACCGTCCAGAGTAGTGATGCTGGACGGGCGGGCTGGTGCGGGCAGCGATCGGTTGAAGAGCATGCATTTAGTTTTACTTGCATTTAAGAGCAGTTGGAGGCCAGGGAAGGAGAGTTGTATGGAATTGAAGCTCGTCAGGAGGTTAGTTAGCACAGTGTCCAAAGCAGAGCCATAAGTATACAGAATGGTGTCATCTGCGTAGAGGTGCATCGGAGAATCAGCAGCAGCAAGAGCGACATCATTGATGTATACAGAGAAGAGTGTCAGCCCGAGAATTGAACCCTGTGGCACCCCCATAGAGACTGCCAGAGGTCTGGACAACAGGCCCCCCGATTTGACACAATGAACTCTATCAGAGAAGTAGTTGGTGAACCAGGCGAGGCAGTCATTTGAGAAACGAAGACGGTTGAGTCTGCTGATAAGAATGTGGTGATTGACAGAGTCGAAAGCCTTGGACAGGTCGATGAATACGGCTGCACAGTATTGTCTCTTATCGATAGCAGTTATGATATGCTCAAGGTTTAGGACTTTGAGCATGGCTGAGGTGCACCCATGACCAGATCGTAAGCCAGATTGCATAGCGGAGAAGGTACGGTGGGATTCGAAATGCTCGGTGATCTGTTTGTTAGCTTGGCTTTCGAAGATCTTAGAAAGGCAGGGTAGGATAGATGTAGGTCTGTAGAAGTTTGGGTCTAGTGTCTCTCCCTTTGAAGAGGGGAATGACCGCGGCAGCTTTCCAATCTTTGGGGATCTCAGACGATACGAAAGAGAGGTTGAACAGGCTAGTAATAGAGGTTGCAACAATTTCGGCAGATAATTTTAGAAAGAGAGGGTCCAGATTGTCTAGCCCGGCTCATTTGTAGGGGTCCAGATTTTGCAGCTCTTTCAGAACATCAGCTATCTGAATTTGGGTGAAGGAGAAATGGGGAGGCTTGGGCAAGTTGCTGTGGGGGGTGCAAGGCAGTTGACCGTAGTAGGGGTAGCCAGGTGGAAAGCATGGCCAGCCTTAGAAAAATGCTTATTGAAATTCTCAATTATCTTGGATTTATCGGTGGTGACTGTGTTTCCTAGCCTCAGTGCAGTGGGCAGCCGGGAGGAGGTGCTCTTATTCTCCATGGACTTTACAGTGTCCCAGAACATTTTTGAGTTTGTGCTACAGTATGCACATTTCTGTTTGAAGAAGCTAGCCTTAGCTTTCCTAACTGCTTGTGTATATTGGTTCCTAACTTCCCTAAAAAGTTGTATATCACGGGGGCTTTTTGATGCTAATGCAGTACGCCACAGGATGTTTTTGTGCTGGTCAAGGGCAGTCAGGTGTGGAGTGAACCAAGGGATATATCTGTTCCTGGTTCTCCATTTTTTGAATGGTGCATGCTTATTTAAGTATGTAGTATACAGTATGTTAGTATGGGTATTCGAGCACAGCTCTAGCGTCTTCCCCCTCTCCAACCCCTCCAACTCTCCTCTACCACTCCACCCTTCTACTGTAATCTGAACAGCAGAAAGTTGACTTCCTACTGCAGATTGGATCCAAACACCATGTGGTTCAGTCAGTCTCATATTGTCTTTCTTTCAGCTGCACATTTCACTGTAAAAGCTTGTAAATGTGGTGTGTGTGGAAACTCTCTCTTCCTCAAAGGACCAGCCAAAGTCAATCCCGGCTGGGTAAATAGAAAAAGGAGGAAAGAGTAGTAGATTGGATTCGATTGACTTTGATTTGGAGTGGAATTCCACAAGCATGTACACAGCATACTACCAGGAAACCTCAAATGTAAGCAACATATTTTTTCAAAACATCATGATGAAGACGTATCTGTGGACACTATATAATTAGGTAAACAGACTTCACACCTTATCGGTCACTGGGCTGACAAGCGGTAGTCGGCAAACAGACAGAGAAAGTGATGTGTAGAAAGTCCAGGTAGACAGTCCTATACCTACCTGATACCGTTACCTTGGCTGGGTGCCAAAAGCAGTGCACTATAAAATGAATAGGGTGCAATTTGGAACACTGAACTTACTACCTGACACAACACTTTCTACTGTCTCCAATTAGAGGAGGGGTAGAGGCAGAGAAGCTGTGTAATTTCTGTCCAGTTTTGTGAGTTGCTACCCATCACACAGGCCTGGGATTTCGCTGAGCAGGGACGAGGGAGAGTGTGAACAACAGTTGGGGGAGTGTTTAACAGATGGTTGGGTAGAGAAGTCGGGTTAGGGAGCCGCGTAGAGCCAAAACAAGCCACGAGGGTAGTCAGAGTGTACCGGGGCTGGTAGGTGGATGTGTTGTCCACAAGGACCATGGGAGGAGGAAAAGAAGAGGCAGAAGGAGAGAAGGAACAGAAGAGAGGAACTAGGGGAGCATAGGGAGGGGGGTGTCTGGGATCAAAGGGAGAGAGGGATTTTGGGAACAGGGGAAGGTAACCCTCTTGGGTCCACTGTGGTGGAGGGGTGGTTTGGGCTGTTGGAAGGTAAGAATGGACTTGCAGCATGAGACAACACATTCTCAGACCAAAGAGAGAAACAGACAGGGAGACATTGACACTCCTGGATTGTGTAGCCAAATTAAACCCTGGATGCACTCTGGCTTCTAAAACCACAATGGAATGATGATGGTTGTGTTGAAAGGGCCTCTAAACCTCGAGTAGAGCATTATTCATATTTTTCAATGGATGATTTTGGACTGGATTACATAAATGGATTTCAGGCTGGATTTGAATGCCACATAAAAACACTATTTATTTGTTCCCTGAACAGTGTCATTGTTCAACCTGGCAGAGAGAGAGAAGCATATACCTCTTTTGAAACAAGTGAATTAAATGTGTTTTTCTTTTTCATCTATAATTTGTTTTCCACATGTAGTGCAGAAAAACAAGTCTGTCAACTTTCAGAACACACTGATACCAACCCTCCCCCATCACATTCATGTCTCTGACCGCCAACGACCGGTGTTGAACATTTATGGTTTCCTGAACATGCTCAATTAGCAGTTGTGGAAAACACAGAGCAGGGAACAGAGCATTGTATGTGTCTGTGCTTACGCTTAACTGTAGTCTACCTGAGAGAGAAAAAGCTGAAGGGAAGGGGGAAAAAAAGAGAAAGGGAAATCAAATCCGTCAGTAAATTAGACTTTTTGCTCTGTGCACTTTCCATTTGAATTGGAAATACTTTTTCCACATTTTCTTTTCCTCCTGTGCTTTTCCCTGGTGGTTTTGCTCTGCTATCATATAGTGTTCAATGAGGCCCCCACCCCAAACCCTCACTGATGACATGCCCTTCTCTCTGTTACCGAGGAGGAGAGAGGAAAAACCTGTGTTCTCCAACATAAACAATGTCAACCCAGGAAAATTCACTCTTTTACAGCCACCCTTTCTTTGCCACAATTTAACTGAAGACATGCCCTGTATTTCTGAGGGGATAATTTAGTATAGTAGGTCTATTGGTGCACTTGCTGGGTGCCAAATGTGTCCAGCGATAGATAGATTTCTTCATCTGTATGTACTTATGATCACCTTTGCATTTGACCATCATACAAACTCTAATAGGGTGCCAAAACTTATATGGAAGGATGCAGGTAGATCATGAAAGTTCTGAGGAAAAGCCAGAAGTAGGTTTTAGTCATAGAGATGGAAAGAGTTCTCATCTTTGTATCTGTGCCATTATGGCATCGGTGACAGCACGGACAGGACAACACCATTGAGGCTATATCTCCATTTTAAAGTAGTCAATTTTCTTCTTTTGTGTTTGAAAAAAAGTCTAACATGTTGACTACACCGGCCTCATTGTGTGCGCAGTCGGTGCAAAATATATGTACACTTACCTTAAAATCCACATTAGAAGAAGACTGAACAGGGAGAGATTCCTAGAAACTAACTAGGTTACCCTTTTTATCTGCGGATTAATTGTCGGAGTAGAGATTGTGCAAAGCTGTTGTCACGTTCTGACCTTTATTTCTTTTGTTTTGTCATTATTTAGTATGGTCAGGGCGTGAGTTGGGGTGGGCAGTCTATGTTTGTTTTTCTATGATTTGGGTATTTCTATGTTTCGGCCTAGTATGGTTCTCAATCAGAGGCAGGTGTCAGTAGTTGTCTCTGATTGAGAATCATACTTAGGTAGCCTGGGTTTCACTGTGTGTTTGTGGGTGTTTGTTTCCGTGTCTGTGTTTTTCACCACACGGTACTGGTTTGGGTTTCGTTCATTCCACGTTTTTGTATTCAGTTGTTCATGTGTACATTTTCCTTTAAAATAACCATGGACACTTACCACGCCGCATATTGGTCCTCCGATCCTTTTCGCCTCTCCTCTTCGGAAGAAGAGGAGGAAATCCCTTACAGCTGTCATCAAGACAACGGTTGGCTACTTTAAAAAATCTAAAATATATTTTGATTTGTTTAACACTTTTGTGGTTACGACATGATTCCATATGTGTTATTACATAGTTTTGATGTCTTCACTATTATTCTACAATGTAGAAAATAGTTGTTGTTTTTTAAGTAAAACCCTTGAATAAGTAGGTGTGTCCAAACGTCTGACTGGCACTGTATATGTAAACTATATTTGACCATCTTACTGCTATTAGCCCATAGAAACACACTGGATAACAGACTCATACATGCAAAATCAGAGAGTCAAAAAATAAATCCAAAGGAAATTTGTTTTAAAGTGTCTGTCCTATATCTGAGAGACATAAGAAATATCAGGAAGTTATTATAAAAACAATTGACCCATATTTAACCCTTTTTTGGTACCAAACTAGCTCCATACACTGTCTACTTCCATTCATTTTTTTCAAATGGATAGCGAACTACCTTCACACGAGTCTTGTGAGGCCTTTCTATAGAGGGGTCACAGTGTGTAGCCAAACGGTTTGGACGCTACAGACAAGTGAGGGTCCCATTTTTCCATAGAGTTGTCAAATTAGTTTCTAGGCCAAACCCTTTCGTGCGAAGACCAATTTATGGGATGTCTCCTGGTCTGACAAACACCGCTGTAGCTCAGAAACCTTCCACCGCAAATGTGGAAGGCCGACATTGGAGGATGTGTTGGATTGAGACGCTGTCCATGCAAAAGAAAAACCATTTATTTAGCTTAAACAGACAGATTTTCCTGGGATTTAGATTTTTACGCGGGCATCGACTCTAGGCGTTTAAAATATGAAGGCTAAAAAGCAAGAATGAATGCACTAACTGTAAGTCGCTCTTGATGAGAGCATCTGCTAAAATTACTAAAATGTTAAATATAAATGTTTCACATAGTTAAGGTACTGTAGTTGATGCAAACTAGCACTCGTTAAAAATAACCTCTGATCTCCAACTTGCTAGCTACTATTTTTTTATTTTCCTCAAGCGGATAAAGTAGTGAAGTAGGGAGTAACCTAGTTCCTCTATGCCAAAAGAGTCCAGCATTGAAACCAGACCCTAGTCACTGTGTAGCCTAGGGTCGGCTTTTCGAGACTAAGTAGCCAGAGCGTAATGAAATGTTGCTGTGATTTGTATATGGGAATCTTAACACAGGTGCACATACAATATATCTGAATTAATGCCAGATGGGTTGAATAAAGTGCTATGTAACGGTACAATTTTATCACTATGTTAGCCAAAATAGGACAGGCTTTTCATTTATCACTAACAAAAGTGATGTACTTGCCACAATTCAAACTAAATGACTTTATTGAGAAAAGCTGGCCAGAGTTATAGTTAGGCTGTGAAGTAGTTGGATAACTCTACAATATCCCTCGACACGCTTTGTTTCCCAGTGATGAATTGTGGGTGGAGAAGAGGAAAGGAGAGGTGTAGTAGCTGTGGTAGAAGCTGCATGACCAAGACTGAGAACAGAAACTGACTTTGACCTAACTTTCATCTTTGAAGCTGATCCTTTGTCTAGCGTAAAGTCTGTGTGGAGCTGAGCTGGCCTTGGAACAGAGAGAACCTTTATGCTTGCTAACTTAAATTCCCCTCCTTCAAAATCCCTGTTTAATTTCACGAGAGGCATGAGAGAAATGTTTGAAAGGGCAGGCATGTTCTTCCTAAATCTCCGGTGAAACTGTTAGCGTGGTAGTAATTAATGCTGTGTACTTGTATTTCTCTGTAAATGTCAGCTAATCCCACAGGATAATCGTCTAACATGGTTAATAACCCTTCTGGAATAAAGAAAAACACAGCATAGACCAGCATATATTTCAAGATGGTTTATGATGCTTCGTGCTGGTCTTTGCTAGTCAGATGCTGGTCAAGCTGGTCTGACCAGCATTGTCTAACTGGTTCTGCTGGCTGACCGTCATGGTCTAGCTGGAAAACCAGCATTTGCTGTGTTTTGGACACTGGTTATCAGCACAAGCTAAAGAAAAAACAGCATCAAGTCACATTATGTTGGCTTGCAAAATTATGTTTAAGTCCTATTCGAATCCAGCCAATCGATTCCCACAATGTGCATTCAAAATAACTGTCGGGGTAAGAAAGATGAATTAATAAGACTATCTAAACCATCTAATCTGGAACAACCATTTCAGGAAATGGGTGCAATAAATCCAACTAGCAGATTGTATTAGAATGTTATTTATCTTTGTGTAGTATACGAAATGTATTGATGAATTATTCAATGAATGTACATGTAAAAGCACAGATATTGAAACAAACAATTCTAAAAATCAAACCGCAATAACGCATGCTGGGAAATGTGATAATGATGGGCTAGATTTTGCAGACCAGCAAAATTCTGATTACTTGAGAGTCAATCTCACTTGGGATTTGAACTCACAACCTCTCGGTTGCAAAGCTAATTTCCTGCAACACCACAGGATCTCTCGGTATGATAAGACTTGTTAAAAGATTTGCCCAAATAGACATTTTGTTATTTGTCGCTATGGGGGAACCCTTTTGGGTGCCACCTAGAACCCTTTGATTTGTCCCTGTAGAGCAGCGTTTTCCAAACTCAGTTCTCGGGACCCCAAGGCGTGCACGTTTTGGGTTTTCCCCTAACACTACACAGCTGATTAATCATCATGCTTTGATAAATTTAGTTGATTATCTGAATCAGCTGTGTAGTGTTAGGGCAAAACCCAAAACGTGCACCCCTTGGGGAATCCCGCTGTATGTGAACCCGTTTGAGTTCCATTTAAAACCCTTTCATGAAGAACCCTCTGGTCAAGGTAGAACCAATGACAGGTTCTCCAGTTATACTTATAGAACACTTCTGACGTGCTTATGTACACACTATTAAAAATTACCTGTAATTTGACAGTACAAATACAGTATTTTTACAGTTGAATTAAGGTGTTATTGTTGTAATATTACTTATTTATCTACCTTTAACTTTGAAATGTCGGTGGGAGCAATGTGCTGGCAGGGGCACCTTAGCATATTTGAGGGCCAAGTCTAATATGTTGAATTTTGCCAACTGTTAATTGAAGTGTTGTACCAGTCGGTGGTTTAATCGTTATGTTGACAAAAGTTGAGCATCTCATTTGTCTACTCCCAGTTCTACAATCTTAGTAACAGCGTGTTGTGGTCGAGAGCTGCACTGTTAAGCGATTACTGTGTATTTTCTAGTAACTTAAGAAGGTCCTGAAAGTCAGTCTGATTCCCATTTAAAATAGCTTTTTTAAGTTACTAAAATAGCACCCATAATATTTTTTGGGGGTTAAAAATGCTCAACGTCTTTGAAAAAGTATTCTCTTATGGCTAAATACCAGGTAGTTTGAAAAGACAGGCTGAGTGGGCAAGAAGCTTATATTCATGAGCTTGCCTTGACTGACAGCTCTTTGAAACACATCTGTCAAGAAACTTGGATGCAGTGATCAGTTTTGCAATAATATCATATCAAGCAAATTTGGTGATACACAAATCAACATTGAAATTGCATCAATGATGTAAAAAATGGTTTTATACAACTCCCATTTGTCAAGTCTCTTGTGATGCACAGCAGCACTGACGGATGTGTTTAAATGACAACTGTGTCATAGTTTTGAACTGGTGTACAAAACGGAAAGTAAGACGCAAAACCTAAACTTAAGACGGGGAAGCATAGAAATAGCGCGCATTTTCACTAACGTACTGTCAGCTAGCTGCAAGCAGTTATTGTGGAGCTCCGAGGCATGCGCCGAAATCGCTAAGCAATGTACTTTGAAGCAATGTGCCGATGCCTGTATCACTTTATCAGAAGCATGTGATCAATGATGTCCGAAGCTTAGTTTCGTCAAACAACCACCTGATTGGTTTGGTATAGGTTTAGTAGAAGACATGTTGGACGTCATCTATAATAATTTGGCTGCTTTAAAATCTTTTCACCAGCAAGCGCCACTAGTGTACAGTACACTTTGTTGATCAAATCCTTAATTAATGAACCTATTTGATACAATTGTCTTTAAAACCTCAATGCTTGGGCCTCCCGAGTGGCGCAGCAGTCTAGGGCACTGCATCAGAACAGGCTGGCTGTGACCGGGAGACCCATGAGACGGTGCACAATTGGCCCAGCGTCATCCGGGTTAGGGGAGGGTTTGGCTGGCCAGGATTTCCTCGTGGCTGGCCGGGCGCCTGCAATCTGACTTCGGTTGTCAGTTGGATGGTGCTTCCTCTGCCACATTGGTTCAGCTGGCTTCTGGGTTAAGTGAGCAGTGTGTCAAGAAGCAGTGTGCCTGAGAAGGGTGGTGTTTCAGAGGACGCATGTCTCTCGACCTTTGCTTCTCCTGATTCCGTAAGGGAGTTGCAGTGATGAGACAAGACTGTAACTACCAGTTGGGGAGAAAAAGGAAAAATAATGATAAAAGAAATAACAATGATTCAGGTTGTGTCATTTCCATATCTCTAGTTTTTTACAATAACTTAATGACATCTGGTTGCCAGTTAAGCTGGCAGTTCTCTATGTTGGTTAGGTCAGGGTGTGATTTAAGGGTGGGTTATCTAGGTGAATAGTATTTCTATGTTGGCCTCGTATGGGCCCCAATCAGAGGCAGCTGTTTATTGTTGTCTCTGATTGGGGATCATATTTAGGTAGCCATTTTCCCATTGTGCTTTGTGGGATCTTGTCTATGGATAGTTGCCTGTGAGCATTATATTAGCGTTTTGTTTGTGCTTTAAAGTTTAAAGTAACTGAATTTTACAATAAGTTAATGACAGGTAGTTGTTAATTAAGTAACACAAAATTTCCAAAACTTCCAAACAATTAACTTCCATTAGGTTAATATGAAATGCACAGTAACCTTTTAACAATGCATCTCCTTAATATCACACATACTTATAAAAATAGCAAAATTGACAGAGCCAAAAATATTCAAAATATTGATGAGAAATGTAACATTATACTATACTGAACAAATATATAAAATGCAACATGTAAAGTGTTGTTCCCATGTTTCATAAGCTGAAATAAAAGATCCCAGAAATTATCTGTACGCACAAATATTATTTCTCTAAAATGTGGTACACACATTTGTTTACATCCCCATTTTTCTTTTGCCAAGATAATCCATCCACCTGACAGGTGTGGCATATCAAGAAGCTGATTGAACAGCAAGAACAATTACACAGGTGCACCTTGTGCTGGCAACAATAAAAGGCCACTCTAAAATGTGCAGTTTTGTCACACAACGAAATACCACAGATGTAACAAGCTTTGAGGGAGCGTGCAATTGGCATGCTGACTGCAGGAATGTCCAACAGAGCTGTTGCCAGATAATTGAATGTTAATTTCTCTACCATAATCCGCCTCCAATGTAATTTTAGAGAATTTGGTAGTACGTCCAACCTGCCTCACAACCACAGACCATGTCTAAATACGCCAGCCCAGGACCGCTTCTTCACCTGCGGGATCGTCTGAGACCTGGCACCTGGACAGCTGATGAAACTGAGGTGTATTTTTGTCTGTTATAAAGCCCTTTTGTGTGGAAAAACTCATTCTGATTGGCTGGGCCTGCCTCCCCATGGCTGTGCCCCTGCCCAATCATGTGAAATCCATAGATTAAGGCCTAATTCATTTATTTAAATCAACTGATTTCCTTGTATGAAAGTAATTCATTAAAATCATAGAAATTGTGGCATGTTGCATATATTTACGTTCAGTATTGATTATCAGTACATGTACCATCCTATGTGTAGGCCTTCCTCTGAAGGTACCTAATGTGTAACTTTGACCTTTTTGTACTCCAGGGAATTACACTGTTCCCTAACTGTACCCTACCAGGTGACGTGGGGAAGATCTGTATCTGTGCCACATACTCTCACTACTGTTGTCCTCCAGGGCTTGGTTCTAATCCCCCTCCTTTTCTCTCTATACACCAAGTCACTCGGCTCAGTCATATCCTCTCTCCTATCATTGCTATGTGGATGACACTCAACTTCTTTTCTCCTTCCCCCCTTCTGACTACCAGGTGGCGACACACGTCTCAGCTTGATGTTGGCCCACCACCTGTTCAAAGACCTCTCCATCATGGTTGACAACTCCATTGTCTCCCTCCCAGAGTGCAAAGAACCTTGGTGTGACCCTGGAGAACCCCCTGTAGTTCTCTACAGATATCAAAGCAGTGACTCGCTCCTGCATGTTCATACTCTACAACATCCGTAGAGTACGACCCTATCTCACACAGGAAGCGGCACAGGTCCTAATCCAGGCGATTGTCATCTCCCGTCTGTACTACTGCAACTCGATGTTGGCCGGGCTCCCTGCTTGTGCCATCAGACTCCTGCAATTTATCAGAATGCTGCAGCCCACTTGGTTTTCGACCTTCCCAAGTTCTCCAATGTCATCCCGCTCCTCCGCACACTCCACTGGCTTCCAGTCAAAGCTTGCATCCACTACAACACCATGGTACTTGCTTATGAAGCAACAAAGAGGAACTGCCTCTCCCTACCTTCAGGCTATGCTCAAACCCTACAACCCAACCCAAGCGCTCCGTTCTGCCACCTCTGGTCTCTTGGCTTCCTCCTCCAATTTTTTTATTTTTACATAACCTTCTTAAACCAATATTTGCACTTGATGACCCCCCCCCCGCCCCACCCCACCCTTTCTTGCTCTGACTTTGCTAATAACTACTTTGAGGAAAAGTGTACTTACTATGCCTGAGATATGTGGTTGTCTCACCTAGCTATCTTAAAATGATTGCACTAACTGTAAGTCGCTCTGGATAAGTGTGTCTGCTAAATGACTAAAATGTAAAATGCTAAATGAGTGTGGATATATGTTCTTGGTAATAAAGATGTACCTGGAGGCACTGAAACATTAATGCATTTCCACCCCAAATCTTCTATGTTCAAATCCCCAAAGCAGTTATTTAACAAAAGTTACATTTCTGATTACAATTTTGGACAGGTAACTAGTAACTGTAACAGATTACATTTAGAAAGTAACCTACCCAACCCTGGGGCCTCATTTATAAACTGTGCGTATGTACAAAATATACCCCAAAATGTGCATATGAAAAAGTTGGCATTTATATGAAACTGTAACTTGACATGAGAATCCGCTCACCTCCCTGCAAACTTGCGTACACACATCTACTAGTGGTTGCAAAATTGTATTTCAAAGCTGGCAAGTAAGCACTTTGAGCAAATCAGGGATATGGTGAAAAGCGTATTCATAAAAAAACTCAACATGAACAAGAATGCAGCCATTTGCCATTACTGAGGAGAGAATCTGTTTTATTTCCTCACCTTTTCTGGCCGTGATAGGTTCATATTCCCAAAGGAGCCAAAGGCTACAACAAATTATAATCCGCATCCCTCATTTAATTGAACCCAGTAGAACAGTTGATATTTTACATTGAAGTAAGCTACTGTAAGTTTAATCATTAAATGCATAATTTTTTTTGTAGCCTGCCTTAGACAATGTTTCAGAATTCATGAGAAGTCCATCATATTTAGGCTGGGGAAAAAGTTGATGGAAGACATTGCTCAATTGAAATGTTCTGCTGACAGGTCCACAACAGTTTGCCATTGTTTTCTCTTTTGAAAACACAGTCCTTTTCCAGATAAAGCATAATTTACTACTAAAGATTAAAACATCCTGCCAACACAGTAAATAGACTGGTAGCTTTTGTAAAATATTTGACAGTATGGTTAGGCTACAGTATTGGTGTGTGATAGGAGCGTGACATCATTGCTTATTTAATCTCGGAGCATATACCAAGGCAGGACATAGAAAGCCAATAATCTGTTGATAAACTAAATATTAAACAACATTTGGTATTTTGCATGTCGTGGGTTAATGCCAATAGTTTCAAGTTATAGGCCTACAGCAAATAAAGGGTGTTATTGTCACGATAAAAGGTGAATGGAGGGTCTGATATATAACAGGGAACATGTGTATGCATGAAATGGCGCATGCCAATTTACGCAAGGTTCATAAATTAGTCACCAGGTCCCTGAGCACTGCTATTTTTATGTTGGTATTATTGATTTGATTCTGGGCAACTTTTAGCAAAGTGCAGAAATTGGATTCTTGCCATTAAATCTGTGCCAATTGCAGTCATGCCCACAGACCTGGTGGCATAGCAGGAAATTCAGGTCATTAGCAACCAAGAGGTTGTGAGTTAAAATCCCAAGTGAGCTATACTGTAGTCTCAAGTAACCAGCATTCAGCAGTGTGGTGTCCTTTTACATCAACAACTTAATTGAGCTGAAAAATTCAGTAACTTGTTGTTTACCTTACTTTCAACCGCAACCAGTAGCCTGTAGTGTACCATGAAATTACAGGAACGTTTTAACAGTGTAGCATTTTATGGCATAAAAGGAAAATGTGGAGAGGGAAAGAACAGGATGGTCTTTCATACTGTAACCCTCACAGCAGTAAAGAATCCTTCCTGATATGCAAAAAAACATTTTTTTCACACATTTCACACTTACAAAGCATTTCACTCTTACAAAGACCCCTCAATAACATTTTCTTTTTTTTGTATTCTGGACCAGCATGGTCAAGCCACACCCATCATTATCAAATTACCCAGCATGCTCTATTGCAGTTTGATTTTTAGAATTGTTTGTTTCAATTTTTGCATGTACATTGATTGATTACATCAATTCATTAATTGATGTTATACTACACAAAGATTTAAAAGAACAATTCTAAACTAATCAAAATGGGTTAGTTGGATTTTCTGCACCCATTACTAAAATGGCAGTTCCAGTTTAGATGTTTTAGTTAGTCTCAAAAATGTTATTTACTAACCTTTGCAGTCATTCTGAATGCAGCTTGTGGGTGAATAGCAGTGACAATTGTTGGATATCCAAACCCAGGCTGGATTCCAGTAGGTATTAGACAACACATTGCCAATCAGCATTATTTTACTTATTACTGATTTTGCAGGTGGAAAAAACAAAACAACAAAGGCTGGTTACCAGTGAAAAAACAACAAAGTAGACTCACTTTGGAGTTTGACTCTCAATATGCCTCAGTGTGATTTAGTTGTATATTTATTCTGCACAAATCATATATTATGAAGGTCATTCCAAAGCCAAGTTACATTTCCCAGCATGCACTAATCAACACCTCACGGCACAATGCATCTCCCCTATTTGACCTAGATATTTTGTGTATGTATGGTATGTGTGTTGTTTTTAAATGTATGTAGTTCTGTCCTTGCGCTGTTCCTGTCTATTAATGTTCTGTATTATATCATGTTTCATATTCTGTGTGGATCCCAGGAAGAGTAGCTGCGGCTTTCGCTACAGCTAATGGGGATCGTAAAACAATACCAGACTTACAGTACACGGACAGATGACTTCAGTGGATGACAGACATGACTAAGAGTTATGAGAAGGAGGCAGCAGCATGACAGACTCAACACCTTTTATTTCATCTTAGGGAATACTGACTGTTTAAGGACTTTCTGAGACCATGCTGGGTTGCGGATAGAAGCTGTCTCGGTCATTAAGCCCATTTTGGACCATGCTGAACAAGTGTTTTCTTCATGGCTGCATTAGTGCTGATGTCACCGCCACATCCTGCCTTCCAAAGGGTCATGCTGAACATGCAGAACATGGCGAACATTTAATAGACAAGGACAGAACTACACACATTTAAAAACAGCACACATACCATACATACACAAAATATCTAGGTCAAATAGGGGAGAGGCGTTGTGCCGTGAGGTGTTGATTAGTGCATGCTGGGAAATTTGACTTTGCTTTGGTATGACCTATATAATATATGATTTGTGCAGAATAAAATGTTACAACTAAATCATATTGAGCCATATTGAGAGTCAAACTCCAAAGTGAGTCGACTTCTCTCCACTACAATGATAAATATAATACAATTGTATTATTACTGCAGGAACTTACGCAGGGGTTCATCGGCCTGACAACAGGAGACAGCAGTTAAATTCAAGTGGCAAGAATGGTTAAAAACCGCAAAAATACAATTACAAAATACACAAAAAAAAGTTACAAAAATGTTTACTTGCTATGACGGTACCGTATGTTGTTTAACTTCCTTAGTTGAACAAGTCACTCTGGATAAGCGTGTCTGCTAAATGATCAAAATGTGAATGTATATATGAAAATGAACATACCGAAACTTACGGCAAAGCACAATATTGCTTCAGGGTGGCGCTCATTAGAATAACACTCAGCATGCTTTGGAATTGTACATTTTTTACATATATTGTACATTTATATTTCATTAATTTAATAGATGCCTTTACCACACCATAGTTCTATTAGACTTCTGATACCAAAGCAGGGTAAAAGGGGGGCACCAAAATATTAACTGCTATAAAGGAAAAAAGGTATATAAAAGTATTTTGTATTTTGAAAATACAAAATACTTTTATTTCAATACTGCCCATCTGGCCGGAGGGGAGGGGGCATCACTACAGGCCCCTCAGGCCCCTCTTTCATTAGTGGAAGTCCCACCCCAAGGGAGAGTTCACACCAGCACCCCACTGCCACTCCCACTCTTAAAGTGGAGTGGAACTATTTCACGTCTGCTAGCCCGCCTTACCACTTTACCTTTCAGGTTGACTTCTCCTCCTCTTTCTACCTCTATGCGAAACTGCCGTCAGGCGTGTTGCTATGTGAAGCCCAAGTGCGTACACTCTAGACTTCTAATGGCCAGCAAAGGAAAGCAGACATTTATCATTTAGAGAATAAATGCAAAACTTTGTGTTCTACTGAAGATTAGCAACAACTGCTCAGAAAATTGCAACCCGTCTCCGAGGGGGTAAACGTACTGCAGCTACAGGAGGGGGCCTGCTGCAGATGCTGCCTGGTTACCAAGACAACATCCAGGAAGAGAAAAGAGAGGGAGAGAAAAAGGGGGAAAAAAGAAACAAACTTCAAACATCATCTTTGGCGAAATTATAACAATGAAACATTCATCATCGTAGATGCATTTTAAACATGTCATGGAAAGTTGTTAATAATGTTTAAGTAGGTCACAATAATCAGATGCAACGCAGGAGAATAATAGCCCTTAACTCTGGCTTTATGGATCATAAATAGTTACTAAAATATATTTAAACACTTTAAGGAATTACTATTATGTGAACACTGCCAGTTAATATCTGTGGAATCCCTTTGCAAATGTCAGGCAGCAAGGCTGCTTGAGCTAACTGCTGAAATACTGTCTGACATTACATAGATCATTACCCTCAGGCTCAGTATGTTGCATGTCCTGTCCAGTGGCGACCTGTCATTCAGGGAAGGTGGGGCAGAGCCACCTGTTTTGAGCCCCACATTTTTTGCAAAAAATGAAATTATATTTTTTGTTGTATTTTTGGGGGGAGGGTGCTTGCCTGGTTCGCATGTTATTTTGGCATTAATGTGTGTCACATATCAATTTGCAAACAATGGAAAATTATATATATATCATTGAGTTAATTTAGCCGCATACAAACATGGTCTCTTTATTTTGTTTTCTTGAGTAAGGGAGCTCCAAATGCAGGTGTTTCAGCCTAGCTCAGTGCTTTCTGTGTGGGTGGTGGTGGGGCAAGCCAGCAGAAAATATGTAGAGTTGCATCGTGACTGGCCCAGTGTTCTATCACTCATGGGGACACTATGTCACCGCCAAGTCTATGGGGAGACTTAGAAAATTCTAGTTCCATGACTGCTGCCATAGAGTTACATTAGAAGTGCCCATCCAAGAAGTCTCAAGGTCATTGGCCACAGATGAAATGACGTCAAATCACGTTATATCTACAGTAGCTTTGATTGGATTGATCATGTCAACATCATACTTTCAAAATCTTACCTAGCAGTCATCATCATGAATCAAGTTAATCTAAAGTCAAATCCTTTTCAATCCTTGTCATATGAAGAGATATAATGAAGAGAAATTATAAATAAAACGTATCAGTGCTCATCGGCCATTGGACATAAACATTACATAACAAGTTGGATATCGCAACTTCAACAATGAGTGGTTTGGAAGGAATCAGTGGCTAAATGTGAGTTTAAGACAACTGGGAACTCTAAGAAAACGGGCTACGACTGGGAAAATACGTTTTGAACTTTCATCAAACATGGAATTGTAAAATCTGGAACTCGGGCCTCTTTCTAGAGCTACAACCTGAAGATCACTGACGTCATCATGATTAGACTGTTTTTCCCCCAGAGTTCCCAGTTGTCTTACAAGCACCATAAATCCAGAGAATGACAGACTTTGATGTCAAAATTTGCCCATGAAGGACCACCGCGTCACCTTCCTGTTCAAGTGGGCCTTCACCTTCCTGTTCAAGTCCAAAAATACATTGTATTGTATGCTGCTGCACAAATGATGTAATATGCCAGGGAGATATGTATATTGCAGCTAAGTAATACTAAGTGCATGTTGTGTAATAAGCTCTTATTAGTCCATGTGCCTCACCCTAATAATGTTCTGAACAAATAGTTACATTGAGTACATCCGTCATATTTCGCTCATTGTCTAATCAAAATTCCGGATTGCCTCTTATCTGTCCCCTTATGCCATAGTGTGTATCAAATCAAGTCAAATTAAATGTATTTATATAGCCTTTCGTACATCAGCTGATATCTCAAAGTGCTGTACAGAAACCCAGCCTAAAACCCCAAACAGCAAGCAATGCAGGTGTAGAAGTACAGTGGCTAGGAAAAACTCCCTAGAAAGACCAAAACCTAGGAAGAAACCGAGAGGGGAACCAGGCTATGAGGGGTGGCCAGTCCTCTTCTGGCTGTGCCGGGTGAAGATTATAACAGAACATGGCCAAGATGTTCAAATGTTCATAAATGACAAACAATAATAATCACAGGTTGAAACTGGAGCAGCAGCACGGCCAGGTGGACTGGGGACAGTAAGGAGTCATCATGCCAGGTAGTCCTGAGGCATGGTCCTCTGAGAGAAAGAGAGAATTAGAGAGAGCATACTTAAATTCACACAGGACACCGGATAAGACAGGAGAAGTACTCCAGATATAACAAACTGACCCTGGGGGGGGGGGCAACCCAGACAGGAAGATCACGTCAGTGACTCAACCCACTCAAGTGACGCACCCCTCCTAGGGACGGCATGAAAGAGCACCAGTAAGCCAGTGACGCAGCCCCTGTAATAGGGCTAGAGGCAGAGAATCCCAGTGGAAAGAGGGAAACCGGCCAGGCACAGACAGCAAGGGCGGTTCGTTGCTCCGGAGACTTTCCGTTCACCTTCACACACCTGGGCCAGACTACACTCAATCATATGACCCACTGAAGAGATGAGTCTTCAGTAAAGACTTAAAGGTTGAGACCGAGTTTGCGTCTCTCACATTGGTAGGCAGACCATTCCATGAAAATGGAGCTCTATTGGAGAAAGCCCTGCCTCCAGCTGTTTGCTTAGAAATTCTAGGGACAATTAGGAGGCCTGCGTCTTGTGACCGTAGCGTATGTGTAGGTATGTATGGCAGAACCAAATCAGAGAGATAGGTAGGAGCAAGCCCATGTAATGATTTGTAGATTAGCAGTAAAATCTTGAAATCAGCCTTTGCCTTGACAAGAAGCCAGTGTAGGGAGGCTAGCACTGGAGTAATATGATCAGATTTTTTGGTTCTAGTCAGGATTCTAGCATCCGTATTTAGCACTAACTGAAGTTTATTTTGTGCTTTATCCGGGTAGCCGGAAAGTAGAGCATTGTAGTAGTCTAACCTAGATGTAACAAAAGCATGGATTGATTTTTCTGCATCATTTTTGGACAGATAGTTTCTGATTTTTGGAATGTTACGTAGATGGAAAAAAGCTGTCCTTGAAATGGTCTTGATATGTTCGTCAAAAGAGAGATCAGGGTCCAGAGTAACGCCGAGGTCATTCACAGTTTTATTTGAGACGACTGTACAACCATTAAGATTAATTGTCAGATTCAACAGAAGATCTCATTGTTTCTTGGGACCTAGAACAAGCACCTCTGTTTTGTCCGAGTTTAAAAGTAGAAGGTTTACAGCCATCCACTTCCTTATGTCTAAAACACAGGCTTCTAGCGAGGGCAATTTTGGGGCTTCACCATGTTTCATTGAGATGTACAGCTGTGTGTCATCCGCATAGCAGTGAAAGTTAACATTATGTTTTCGAATTACATTCCCAAGAGTTAAAATATATAGTGTAAACAATAGTGGTCCTAAAACGGAACCCTGAGGAACACCGAAATTTACAATTGATTTGTCAGAGGACAAACCATTCACAGAGACAAACTGATATCTTTCCGACAGATAAGATCTAAACCAGGCCAGAACTTGTCCGTGTAGACCAATTTGGGTTTCCAATCTCTCCAAAAGAATGTGGTGATCGATGGTATCAAAAGCAGCACTAAGGTCTAGGAGCACGAGGACAGATGCAAAGCCTCGGTCCGATGCCATTAACTTCTTGTGTCGAGCAATCCCGTATCCGGGAGCGTAATCATAGCTTCAAGCTCAATACCATAACGCAACGTTAACTATTCATGAACATCGCAAATGAAATTAAAGAAATATATTCACTCACAAGCTTAGCCTTTTGTTAACAACACTGTCATCTCAGATTTTCAAAATATGCTTTTCAACCATAGCTACACAAGCATTTGTGTAAGAGTATTGATAGCTAGCATAGCATTCAGCAGGCAACATTTTCACAAAAACAAGAAAAGCATTCAAATAAAGTCATTTACCTTTGAAGAACTTCGGATGTTTTCAATGAGGAGACTCTTAGTTAGATAGCAAATGTTCAGTTTTTCCAAAAATATTATTTGTGTAGGAGAAATCACCCCGTTTTGTTCATCACGTTTGGCTAAGAAAACCCCACGAAAATTCAGTCTTTACAACGCTGAACTTTTTTCCAAATTAACTCCATAATATCGACAGAAACATGGCAAACGTTGTTTAGAATCAATCCTCAAGGTGTTTTTCACATATCTATTCGATGATAAATCATTCGTGGCAGTTGGCTTTCTCCTCTGAAGCAAATGGTAAAATGCACGCAGCTGGAGATTACGCAAAAATTTTGACGGAGGACACCAAGCGGGCACCTGGTAAATGTAGTCTCTTATGGTCAATCTTCCAATGATATGCCTACAAATACGTCACAATGCTGCAGACACCTTGGGGAAACGACAGAAAGTGTATGCTCATTCCTGGCGCATTCCCAGCCATATAAGGAGACATTGGAACACAGCGCCTTC
Organism: Oncorhynchus masou masou; assembly: GCF_036934945.1. NCBI lineage: Eukaryota > Metazoa > Chordata > Actinopteri > Salmoniformes > Salmonidae > Oncorhynchus > Oncorhynchus masou. Next base: position 36,252,184 of record NC_088226.1, on the reverse strand, counting down.
AAAATCTGGGCCATTTCCTGTTTGAAATTTCATCTTGGTTTCGCCTGTAGCATAAGTTCTGTGGCACTCACAGATAATATCTTTGCAGTTTTGGAAACGTCAGAGTGTTTTCTTTCCAAAGCTGTCAATTATATGCATAGTCGAGCATCTTTTCATGACAAAATATCTTGTTTAAAACAAACGTTTTTTTATCCAAAAATTAAAAGAGCGCCCCCTATATCGAAGAAGTTAAAAGGTAATTTACCACCTTCACAAGTGCAGTCTCAGTGCTATGATGGGGTCTAAAACCAGACTGCAGCATTTCGTATATGTTGTTTATCTTCAGGAAGGCAGTGAGTTGCTGTGCAACAGCCTTTTCTATTTCTTTTGAGAGGAATGGAAGATTTGATATGATACGGTTTGATACGGTTTGGCTTTTTCAAGAGAGGCTTTATTACTGCCACTTTTAGTGAGTTTGGTACACAAAAAGTAATTCCAAGAGAAAAAGGTAATCCTCCAAGTCAAAAGGTAGAGGAAAAGGAAAAAGCCTCAAAAGAAAATCAAAAATAAATAAACAAGAACAAAAACAGAGTACCACGAGAGTCCAACTGGAGTAACAAATGTTCACAGCATAGCTGGGTGCTAACATTCAAACATAGTTTTCCTCAGTTCTTTGCTCTAAGGGTTTAAATACATTCAAGGGAAACGAGGCACAGGTGCAAATAATAACTGGAAACGAGTGAAAACAAAAGGGTCAAAAAAGCACAATGGGGGCATCTAGTGGCCAAAATCGGAACAATCCTGCCCAAATCCTGACAGTAAGGGCTCTTCGATACTGCACGGTACTGTCTTTCCAAGCTAGTCGGAAGACTTCCAGTTTGGTGTGACGCCATTTCCGTTCCAATTTTCTGGAAGCTTGCTTCAGAGCTCGGGTATTTTCTGTATACCAGGGAGCTAGTTTCTTATGGGAAATATTTTTAGTTTTTAGGGGTGCAACTGCATCTAGGGTATTGCGCAAGGTTAAATTGAGTTCCTCAGTTAGGTGGTTAACTGATTTTTGTCCTCTGACTTCCTGGGGTAGACAGAGGGAGTCTGGAAGGACATCAAGGAATCTTTGTGTTGTCTGTGAATTTATAGCACGACTTTTGATGTTCTTTGGTTGGGGTCTGAGCAGATTATTTGTTGCAATTGCAAACGTAATAAAATGATGGTCAAATAGTCCAGGATTATGAGGAAAAACATTAAGATCCACAACATTTATTCCATGGAACAAAACTAGGTCCAGAGTATGACTGTGACAGTGAGTAGGTCCAGAGACATGTTGGACAAACCCCACTGAGTCGATGATGGCTCCGAAAACCTTTTGGAGTGGGTCTGTGGACTTTTCCATGTGAATATTAAAGTCACCAAAAATTTGAATATTATCTACTATGAAAACAAGGTCCGATAGGAATTCAGGGAACCCAATGAGGAACGCTGTATATGGCCCAGGAGGCCTGTAAACAGTAGCTATAAAAAGTGATTGAGTAGGCTGCATAGATTTCATGACTAGAAGCTCAAAAGACTACAACATCCTTTTTTTTTGTAAATTGAAATTTGCTATCGTAAATGTTAGCAACACCTCCGCCTTTACGGGATGCGCGGGGGATATGGTCACTAGTGTAGCCAGGAGGTGAGGCCTCATTTAACACAGTAAATTCATCAGGCTTAAGCCATGTTTCAGTCAGGCCAATCACATCAAGATTATGATCAGTGATAAGTTCATTGACTATAATTGCCTTTGAAGTAAGGGATCTAACATTAAGTAGCCCTATTTTGAGATGTGAGGTATCACGATCTCTTTCAATAATGACAGGAATGGAGGAGGTCTTTATCCTAGTGAGATTGCTAAGGCGAACACTGTCATGTTTAGTTTTGCCAAACCTAGGTCGAGGCACAGACATGGTCTCAATGGGGATAGCTGAGCTGACTACACTGACTGTGCTAGTGGCAGACTCCACTAAGCTGGCAGGCTGGCTAACAGCCTGCTGCCTGGCCTGCACCCTATTTCATTGTGGAGCAAGAGGAGTTAGAGCCCTGTCTATGTTGGTAGATAAGTTGTGAGCACCCCTCCAGCTAGGATGGAGTCCGTCACTCCTCCACAGGTCAGGCTTGGTCCTGTTTGTGGGTGAGTCCCAGAAAGAGTGCCAATTATCTACAAATTCTATCTTTTGGGAGGGACAGAAAACAGTTTTCAACTAGCGATGGAGTTGTGAGACTGCTGTAGAGCTCATCACTCCCCCTAACTGGGAGGGGGCCAGAGACAATTACTCGTCGCCGACACAACTTTCTAGGTGATTTACACGCTGAAGCTATGTTGCGCTTGATGACCTCTGACTGTTTCATCCTAACATCGTTGGTGCCGATGTGGATAACCATATCTCTATACTCTCTACACTCGCCAGTTTTAGCTTTAGCCAGCACCATCTTCAGATTAGCCTTAATGTCGGTAGCCCTGCCCCCTGGTAAACAGTGTATGATCGCTGGATGATTAGTTTTAAGTCTAATACTGCGGGTAATGGCGTCGCAATGACTAGAGTTTTCAATTTGTCAGAGTTAATGGTGGGAAGCTTTGGCGTCTCAGACCCCATAACGGGAGGAGCAGAGACAAGAGAAGGCTAGCCGACTCGTTGCTTAATGGGGAAAACCGGTTGAAAGTTTCTGTCGGCTGAATGAGCGATACTGGTTGAGCATTCCTACAGCATTTCCCTCCAGAAACCGTGAGAAAGTTGTCCTAAAGTTACTATCTGTACTTACTGGTGGCACAGGCGCTGTTTCATCCTTTCCTACACTGATATTACCCTTGCCTAACGATTGCGTCTGAAGCTGGGCTCGCAGCACAGCTATCCTCGCCGTAAGGCGATCGTTCTCCTGTATATTATGAGTACAATGAAGGCATTATGTTAATGTTACTACTTAGCTTCGGTTGTTGGAGGTCCTGCCGAACCACGTCCAGATAAAGCGTCCGGAGTGAAAAAGTTGAATGAAAAAAAAGTTGAGTGAGGAAAAAACAAAAAATATAAACTAAAATTAAATAAATTAAAAAGTAAAAACCGTAAAGTTGTCAGGTTGCAAAGTACGTTTAGCAACAAAACGCACAGCAACACATAAACAAGTCTGCAAGTTGTGACCGGAAAGAAGAGAGGAGATAGCGTTTGTTGTCTTCAGTGTTACATTGGGTCTGTCTGTTACATGCTTTATGATTCACTAGAGGAATGAGTGTGAACATCTCAATTGAGATGAGATGTGAGATGTGTACATCTCAATTGTCATTAGAAACTGCATTTGTTTAAGCAAGTCAGCCATACCAGATATGTTTTTTTAAAGGCAGTAAATGAGGCTGAATGGTAAGTGGTAAGGTGTTGGGACAGCTTTATGTTGGCCCTAACAGTTTGTGGGCACCATTTGGCAGCATTATAGTGCAAGTAATGTATTGTTTAGTGTTATGTTGTGTTGTGTAGTGAGTTTGCTGGCATGCATCCCACATACATTTTTTTGCCCCACCAATATTTAGATGCTAAAATCGGCACCAATCCTATCTTATGTCCTATAGTGTTGCTTTAAAGATGCGTAATAACGGTTTTGTATGATTTCAGCTAGTAGTTTGGAAATAGTCTTGTGTCAAAACGGTTCCCTGAGAATTGTGTACTACATCATCCATGTCATATAATATGTGGTGTCCTGCAAAATTAGTATGATGTTGTAATTCATATGATAGGTTACGAATCATTCCAAATCTGTTGAGATTAAGATCCCGTTCAATCGCTTTACGTTTTTTGACCGTGGGTAGAGTCAAGCACCTTTACTCCATTGTCTGTCAACCCAACTATAAGCCCCCTTGGTTACTGTGCCCGTTAAGGCAGCGGTCCTGGCTGCGTTGCTGGTGTCAGCAACATGGGCTAAAATAGGAAATAACGTCCCTCTGCTTCCCTGTGGCCCGGCTGGCCAGTGAGTCATGGCTCTGCCACCTGTCCTGTTGGTTGGAACACAGGTTAAAGAGTCAGACTATCCCTAACACAACACCACACAGAACCACCATCAACTCGTGCAATTAAACTCTTTTTAAAAGTCACCATTGGCCTCATGGTGAAATCACTGAACGGTTCTTCGTCTCCGGAAACTGAGTAAAGAAGGAAGCTTGTATCTTTGTAGTGACGGTATGCTTTGATACACCAGCCGAAGTGTAATTCATTTTTTCACCATGCTCAAAGGGATATTCCATTTTTTTAAACCAATCTAGCAATTCACTGCTCGACTGAGGGACCTTACAGATAATTGTATTTGTGGGCTACAGAAATTAGGTAGTCTTTCAAAATATCATGGTACACACTATTGCACACAGAGTTATTGCCTGACTTGTTAAGCACATTTTTTTAATCCTAAACTTAAATAAGTTTGCAATAAGAGGGGTTGAATACTTGACTCATGACAGATTTGTATTTTTTTTAAATTAATGAGTCAAATGAAAAACAATTCCACTTCGACATTATGGGGTATTGTGTGTAGGCCAGTGACAAAATCTAAATTGAACCAATTTTAAATTCAGGCTGTAACAAAAAGTGGAAAAAGTCAAGGTGTGTGAATACTTTCCGGGGGCAAAACCCTGACACAGTCTAGAAAGAGTGAAAGAATGGGCAGGGAGGGAGAGAAAGGGAGAGATTCTGGATCTGCTCCAGTGAAGACTGGCTTGACAGAAACCCAAACAATAGGCTGGTCAAGCAGGACATGGTTAGGCCAGTAATACCAGGGTTGTAACGTACAATAAGCACATGTCTTATGAAGGATGATATGGACCCATAGTGAGGCCAGTGCATCACAAGAAAATAGCATTAGAATATAAATACTTTAATTGCTTCTCATTATGAGCTTTCCATGAGACCATCACACAAAATAACTAACAGCTGGCATAGCATGAGAGTAATCTGAACTGATCCACAAAAAAAGATGGCACACACACAGTACACAGTACGCACGCACACAAAAACTGTAAACAGATATATTCCAACTACAAAAACAGTCACACACAGAGACAAACTAGATTTCTCAAGGGGGATAATGCATGTTCATCCAGACCGTAATCGTGCAACAAGATCTGTGAGCAATTTCAAACAGAGTAGCCTGTGGCATTATAGAACAGTCCAAAACACATCCAGCCCATTAGTCATTATGTTTGCCCCACATCCGCCTGAGGAGTCTATCAGTGGGGTTTACACTCATTTTGTTAAGAGCCATCATGGGAACCAATTTGGAGGAATGCACCTAAAAGAAACATGGTTATTTACTGAGCTGATGCAAATTGTATGGCGTGTCAGGACGTCCATGCAATGAATCACTGGAAAACATGTCACAGAGTCCCTTTGGATGGAAACTTCCCAGTGTGTAGTTAGTGCTTTACTGTAGAGGAGTTTCAGCTGTAAATAACCATGCCGTCATGCCAGAGAGAGGTGGTCTGTTGTCGCTCTGGTCCCCTCGAATTCTGCTCCAGATATTTACAGCATAGCGACAGCTAGCGACTTGATCCCTCCTCTTTCGCAATGCTATATCTGTCTGTCTGTGCTGCACTCTTGTCCCCTTGTTCCAAGAAACATAGAACCAAAATAATGGATGACAGAGAGACAAAGGAAAACAAAGAGTCAGGGTGAATTCTACTGAAACATTACTTCCCATACACTCTTAAAAGTTAACGAGCCTCGAAGAACCGTATGGTGTTTAGAAGATTACCACCATCTCCCGAGTGGCACAGTGGTCTAAGGCACTGTATCACAGTGCTAGCTGTGCCACTAGAGATCCGGGTTTGAGTCCAGGCTCTGTCGCAGCCGGTCGAGACCGGGAGAGCCATGGGCAGTGCACAATTGGCCCACGGTCATCCGGGTTAGGGGAGGATTTGGCCGGCGGGGATGTTCCTGTCCCATCGTGCACTAGCGACTCCTGTGGCGGGCCAGGCGCAATGCACGCTGACACGGTCGCCAGGTGTACGGTGTTTTCTCTAACACATTGGTGCGGCTGGCTTCCGGGTTAAGCGGGCGTTGTGTCAAGAAGCAGTGTGGCTTGGCTGGGTTGTGTTTCGGAGGACGCACGCCTCTCGACCGTCGCCTCTACAGAGTCCGTACGGGAGTTGCAGTAATAGGACAAGACTAACTATCAATTGGAAACCACGAAATTGGGGAGAAAAAGGGATACAAAGATTGCCACTAGGTCAAAAAGGTTCCTTGAGGAACCACTCTGAAACAGTTATTAGTGGAACCCTTGTTAAGGTTCAAGCAGGAATCTTTTCATGATGGGAGAGGTTCAATTTTGAACCTTTTTTAAAATGTGTTGTAGCGGCGGAAGCCGAGCAAAAGATTGGAGACGTGGCTTATTGGCTTTCAGATAGTTATATTTGGCCACCTGGAAAAAATGTATATATATTGTGAGTTGCCACAATGGAGGGTCTGTAAAAACATAAGAGTAAAGCCTTTTGACCTTTTATTGAATAGATTTTTTCTCTTTGGTCTTTGTAGGCTTCAGACAGTGTAATAGGTAACAGATAATGGTTTAACAAAGGTACAAACAGAAACAAGACAATGATAGCTGCATATGCACATTAAATATGCACATGTATATATGGTGCATTCGAAAAGTATTCAGACCCCTACCCTATTTTGTTACGTTACAGCCTTATCCTAAAATAAAAAATAAATACCTTATATACGTAAGTATTCAGACCCGTTGCTATGAGACTCGAAATTTAGCTCAGGTGCATCCTCTTTCCATTGATCATCCTTGAGATGTTTCTACAACTTGATTAGAGTCCACCTATTGTAAATTCGTTGTATTGGACATGATTTGGAAAGGCACACATCTGTCTATATAAGGTTCCACAGTTGACAGTGCATGTCAGAGCAAAACCCGAGCCATGAGGTCGAAGGAATTGTCTGTAGAGCTCCGAGACAGGATTGTGTCGAGGCACAGATCTGAGGAAGGGTACCAAAAAATGTCTGCAGCATTGAAGGGAGATTGATTAGCGGAAAAACAATTTAATACATTTTAGAATAAGGCTGTAATGTAACAAAATGTGGAAAAAGTCAAGGGGTCTGAATATTTTCCAAATGCACTGTATAGCATTTTGTAATTAAACTCTTCAGATGATATAGCTAACTTGCAACCTAAGCCAAAACCTAATAATTATCATCATGGCAGTTAACCCACTGTTCCTAGGCCGTCATTGAAAATAAGAATTTGTTCTTAACTGACTTGCCTAGTTAAATAAAGGTAAAATAAAAATAAAAATGAACACATTTATTATCACCCAAATTAATTAAAACAGGAGGCTACAGTCATAATTTAATTGTCTTGGCAGCAAATGTTGTATTATTCAACATTGCTTTGAAAATAGTTCTCATATAGGAATTGGTAATTGTTTGCAAGTTGCTAGCTATCCCATTAAGCCATTGCTGAAAACCACACATTTTCCTCTTCTTCTGAGTCTGTCAGTGCAACAAATCCAACATCCGAAATGAATACAAAGTGCTCCACAGACACATACAAAAGGTTTCTCCAGGAACCATGTGCTACATCGAAACATTAAACGTTCCTCCAATAATTCTCAACTAACCAAAGATGCAAATATTAATTAATTGACTTGTAAATCCCTAGTTATTTTGTTGCTTTGACAAAGTCATTTCTGAAGATGATTATTTATTTCATGTGATTAACTATTGATTTTAAGTTAAAAATAAAACCAAGTCACTAATTTTAAGGTCAACCATGTTACGTAAACTGAGCTCTTGTTTTAATATGATGAAACTATTCCTTCTCAAATATATTTTTCAGAATAAACATTGAACATCTAATAGTCAAATCATAGTGTATAAGCTGGTGAGCTGGCTCTCCTCTTTTGTGGTGGAAAACTGAGCTGATCGAACATAACACGTCAACCCTGTTACCCATATATAGACAGGCTAGAAATGTCTTAGCAATAAAAAAAATTGTGAAGCTTGCATTCATTTGCCCCTCCCTGTTGCACACAACAAGCTTCCATTCCCCCTGTCACATGGCTGATTTAAGACTAATTTGTCAACCTTCTCACTTTATTTGGCACTTATTGGGCACTTACTACAGTATTTTGTTTAGATGGGAAAATATGTTTTTTATTAAGTTGAATGTGCTCATTATGACAGAATGTTACATTTATGTGAAATCAAATGTTTTACAATAGTCAAAAGGCACCTAATTGGTGGAACGACCCAGATGACACTGATTTTTTTATCATGGGTTTTGTCACCCAAGTCCTCCGTCTCCTCTTCATTTAATGAGGGCTTCGGTGACAAACCCATGTTGTTGAATCATGGAATGTAGGTGGAATCTAATACACCAGCTCCAACCCCTGCCCACCCCTCCACCGGCCCTGTCGACCCTGTTCTATGGCTGATGAGAGATGTCTGTAAGTCTGCATGGGCGGATCCAGCTCTCATTCTACCCCGTAACACAGGCGTTTCAAAATGGCTTCCTGTAACCAAAGGCCAGAGGGTCACCCAGCAAGACGCTTCACTGCACTGTAACACTGTGAATACTGTGACCAGACATAAAGTGATGACCTGGTTTACATCATTTTTTCTTGCATGTTTGTAACATATTGACATACACTGACAAATAGTATAAACTCAACATGTAAAGTGTTGGTCCCATGTTTCATGAGCTGAAATAGTACTCCAGAAATGTTCCATATGCACAAAAAAGCTTATTTCTCTCAAATTGTGTGCACAAATGTGTTTACATCCCCGTTAGTGAGCATTTCTCCTTTGCCAAGACAATCAATCCACATGACAGGTGTGGCATATCAAAAAGCTGATTAAATGGCATGATCATTACACAGGTGCACCTTGTGCTGGGGACAATAAAAGGCCACTCTGTTGTTTTGTTGCATAACACAATGCCACAGGTGTGAGTGAGTGAGTATGCAATTGGCATGCTGACTGCAGGAATGTCCACCAGAGCTGTTACCAGAGAATTGAATGTTAATTTCTCTACCATAAGGCGCCTCCAACATTGTTTTAGAGAATTTGGCAGTACGTCCAACTGGCCTCACAACCGTAGACGTTGTGTGGGTGAGCGGCTTGCTTATGTCAACATTGTGAACAGAGTTTCCAATTAAGGTGGTGGGGTTATGGTATGGGTAGGCATAAGCTACGGACAAATAACACAATTGCAATTTGCCCATTGTTGTGCCATTCATCCGCCGCCATCACTTTATGTGTCAGCATGTCGCAAAGATCTGTACAAAATTCCTGGAAGCTGGAAATGTCCCAGTTCTTCCATGGCCTGCATACTCACCAGACATGTCACCCATTAAGCATGTTTGGGATGCTCTGGATCAATGTGTACAACAGTGTTCCAGCTCCCGCCAATATCCAGGAACTCCGCACAGCCATTGAAGAGGAGTGTTACAACATTCCACAGGCCACAATCGACAGCCTGATCAACTCTATGCGAAGGAGATGTGTCACTCTGCATGAGGCAAGTGGCGGACACACCAGATACGGATTGCTTTTCTGTTCCACGCCCCTACTTTTTTTTTAAATGTATCTGTTATCAACAGATGCATATGTGTATTCTCAGTCTTGTGAAATCCATAGATTAAGGCCCAATGAATTTATTTAAATTGAACGATTTCCTTATTTGAACTATAGCTGAGTAAAATTGTTGCATGTACATTTATATTTTTGTTCAGTACAGATAGACATGTTCATTTGTGAGCAAAGCTTGACCCCTAACCCCTACAGCAGGGGTAGGCAACCCTGTTCCTGGAGTGCCGCAGGTACTGCAGGATTTTGTTCCAATGACGCACCACAACTGACCAACTGAGCTAATTGATCAGTTCAGTGATTGCCTAAATTCAACACACCTGGTCTTCCAGCTCGGTTAAATCAAAACCATGAAGTGTCTGCGGCACCTACCTCATGCCACACACCAAACTCCCCAGTATCTCCCAGCAACTCCGCAGTATCTTTCATCTGTCAGTATATGGGTTTACAGTGTGTCAGTAAGGGCAGTAAACTGTCCAGTGACAAACAGGGTCATCTGGAAGACATTTTCCCATTAGACAAAGGACAGACCACCTGATGTTGGTAACAACAATACCTGTGTAACTGGCCATCGTTAACACTCCTATAAGTACATGCTATGATGTGTTACATAGGCTAAGTTGCATTAGGAAACAGTGTACACAGTCTCACTGTGCTGCCAAGTGTCCATATCCACACGCTCTGCGATTAGCTGCACTCTTGTAGTAACAACCTTCTACACTCTTAGCAAAAAGGGTTCCAAAGGGGTTCTTTGCAGAGGGATAGGGTACTACAAATAACCGTTTTGATCAGAAGAACCCTTTTTGGAAGACAAGGGTTCTACCTACAACCTTTCACATTCTAAGAACTGTTTTTGGAAGAAGGGTTCTTGATGATTCTATGGAAGGCAAGAAGGGTTCTACATCGAACCATACATAAATTGTCGTAGCATGCTCTATTGCAAGGAGATTTTTAGGATTGTCTGGGGGTTTTTCTCACTCACTCACTCACTCACTCACTCACTCACTCACTCACTCAGTGGTTAGGAGCAGTGGGTGGTGCCCTTGAACAAGGCAGTTAACCCCCAAGAACTGCTCCCTGGGCACTGATGATTTCGATTAAGGTAGCCCACAGCAACCTCAGGGGTTGGGTTAAATGTGGAAGACACATTTTGGTTGAATGCATTCAGCTGTGCAACTGACTAAGTATCCCTTTTCTTTTCTCTGTTTCTTTCTCTCTCCCTTCCTCCAACTCGATCATTTCACTGTAAATAATGTTACCACCTGGTCCGGTGGCTGACCCCTGCTCAGAGATTGCCTCACTGTTGAAACCTGCTGGTTTGATTCATGAATTTAGCTGGAAAGAATCTATAGGCTGGTTCACTGAGCACAACTAATGAGTCAGAAAATCCGATTTTCCAAAGTTATTTCAGTGTTGGCGTAGAGTCCAGGCGATCATTAGCGATTGTCGGGGAGAGGAGTGAAGAAAGGGGGAGTTAGAGAGGGAGGGGGAAGCAGGGATCACCAACAGACCGTGTCCTCTCCTGAGACTGTTTGCCCTTGCCTCTCACACAGGTGCACTGTACATCAGCCCCTCCCTCCACCTCCATCCACACCTGAGGTGTGAAATGAACCCCCCCCCCCCAACACTCCTAGTCACTTTGGTGAACAATACTCCTGTGAGGAGTAGCCTTGACCGAGACCTGATTACTTGCTCTAGCTCCACAAGTTAATATCCACTGCAACAGAGTGTTATTTTAACACCATTACAGACTACAAATAGTGTACATTTTGTACTTTCAGAGTTAAATATTTAACACTTTCAAACGTGTTATTTTAACACCAGTACAGTGGGAGACATGTTCACTGACAATGTTGTACATTTGACACTTTCAGAGTTAAATGTACACTGTTGATCTTGCTGTACACAGACACACCATGGGACATATGGAAGGGAGAAGCAGCCTGGCAGTCCTTGGGGTTGGAAGGGATCTATTATAGGAACACTAAGGTCAAAACTTACAATCACTCGCGGTAATTCAAGTATCAGAATAAGATATCTATCTTATTCTGCCTCCCCATCTCTCCCCCACTCATCTTTTCCCATTAAATGCACCGTATTGATATAAGCATTAATTGGTTGATGCTCATATTTTCCCATTGAACGCAGTATATTGACATAAGCATCAATCAGTTGACACTTCATTTCCCATTGAATGCAATGTATTGACATAAGCGTCAACCCTGCACTCTTAGAATTAGCAGTGACTCAAAGGACCACTGGAGATCTTCAAGGAACCATCGTTAGTCAATGGTTCATATTTGCACCTATGGTTAGTTGAGGTGTTGGAGGAACCTTTAACCTTTTACTGCAGTGGCTAAATCAGGGTCACACAGTGTGTTTCTTGGTAGTCTTAAACCAATCTACTTTGAAACAAAAGTATACACCTCACACACATGGTTATGGGCTTAAAAAGAAGACACCTGTCCCATGTCAGATATATAATTGAAATGTATTCAATTTTGAGTTTCTATCCCAATATTAAACTTGATATACATCACAGAAGAATGAAATATAACAAATCTGTTTGACATAGAAACACCAGATTTTCAGCTTGTTTTTTGAAATAATGTTTATTAACTATGAAGTTATGAAAAATATTAATAACATTCCACCCATGAAGCCACTAGGTCATTTGACAGCAGGAAAGGGCTACTGGTTCAATGTAGAAACGGGTTCCTCTGGAGTGGAGGTGTGGCTTAGTAGGGGCGTGGCTTTAAGATATATTTACTTAAAGCCACTTACCGAACAGTCATTCTGATTCCCATGTAAAATAGCCTTTTGAGGCCTAAAGTCTTACGGGGCATGGCCCTACCTAATTTCCACTTCTACTTTTGGGCTGCCAACTTCCGTGTAATTCTGTACTGGATCTGTGCAGATACCCCAGATGTTATTCCAGCATGGTTGAAAATAGAGTATTCCTCATGTATACCATCCTCACTGGCTGCTTTGGCACATTCCCCTATTCACTCTGCTACTTAAGGTTATACCAAAAACATTATAGTAAAAAACGCTCTCAAGATCTGGAATCAGTTTAGACGTCGCTTTGGTTTGCAAACCTATTCATTAAGAGCCCCTCTACTTGGAAATCATGTTTTCCATCCATCCCTAGTAGATGGAGCCTTCTCCATTTGGTTTAACCTTGGCATCAAATCATTCACTGATTTGCATATTGGTGGCATGTTGGCATCGTTCCAACAACTCTCAGCTAAATTCCACCCTCGGAATAGTAATTTCTTTAGATATTAACAAGTGCGCAAGCTTGGTCCGTAACATGACATCTCAATTCCCCACTCTTCCCGTGGGCCCTCCCAATGACACATTTTGTTACACAATCCCCAACTGTAAAAGGTTTCTTATATTTCTTATAGCTATAATAAAATGTACTATTTTCACAATTCTTCATTCACAGCTATTAACACTTTATGGGACAGTAACTAGGTGAAGAGTTTACTGATTTGAAAATAAAACTTGAAAATTAAAGAGAGCCGCACACTCTAGGAGCTCAGATGCAAAAATGTAATTGTAATTCCCAACGTTTCGACAGCCAAGTTGTCTTCATCATTGTATAATCACAAACACTGCGGGATGACTCGTTTATATAGTGTCAAAAGACACATGTGTCTGTAATCATGGGCAAGAGTGGCCTAATATCATTGGTTAATTATCAAATATTAAAATGGCATACAAAGAACAGCATACAAACAACAAATGGATAGCACACAATCATAAATTCATTTTCGACTACACAAGCATACAAACAATTACAATGGCAAAGTCACAATAAAACGAGAGGCTGCCTGGATCTTTAACGTAAAGACCCTTGCTCCCTTCTAGTTCCATATTTCCCATGGATCTTTAACTTCTGTTGAAATGGCCCTCTCCTCCTCATTTTGTGTGGATTAATGATGTCTTAAACTTTAGTAAATTTGAGAAGATAAAATATACGCTATGGGGTTCTTCTGACAAATTCTACACTGCAATTTCCCTCTGCTCTACAGTAAACTGCCTACCTAAGATTTGTATTTAATTTATCTACCTTTGTGAGTGTTTAATATTAGCCTGACTTATAATTTTCTATTTATTTTGATTCCTAGCCATGTTTGTTTGTGCACTTTGTTGTTTCTAAAGTACAGTATGTTCTGTTATGAAAGTATTACTTAAGTATTTTATATTTTTGTATGGGCATTCAGTTGATGTCGGAAGTTTACATACACCTTAGCCAAATACATTTAAACCAAGTTTTTCACAATTCCGGACATTTAATCCGAGTACAAATTCCCTGTCTTAGGTCAGTTAGGATCACTACTTTATTTTAAGAATGTGAAATGTCAGAATAATAGTAAAGAGATTTATTTCATCTTTTATTTATTTCATCACATTCACAGTCGGTCAGAAGTTGACATACTTTCAATTAGTATGTGGTAGCATTGCCTTTAAATTGTTTAACTTGGGTCAAACGTTTTGGGTAGCATTCCACAAGCTTCCCACAATAAGTTGGGTGAATTTTGGCCAATTCATCCTGACAGAGCTGGTGTAATGGAATCAGGGTGTAGGCCTCTTCGCTCGCAAACGCTTTTTCAGTTCTGCCCACAAATCTTCTACTGGATTGAGGTTAGGGCTTTGTGATGGCCACTCCAATACCTTGACTTTGTTGTCCTTAAGCCATTTTGCCACGACTTTTGAAGTATGCTTGGGGTCATTGTTCATTTGGAAGACCCATTTGCGACTAAGCTTTGACCTCCTGACTGATGTCTGAGATGTTGCTTCAATATATCCACATAATTTTGCATCCTCTTGATTCCATCTATTTTGGCTTTTTTATGGCGGCTTTGGAGCAGTGGCTTCTTCCTTGCTGAGTGGCCTTTCAAGTTATGTCGATATAGGACTCGTTTTTACTGAGGATATAGATACCTTTGTACTGGTTTCCTCCAGCATCTTCACAAGATCCTTTGCTGTTGTTCTGGGATTGATTTGCACTTTTCGCACCAAAGTATGTTCATCTCTAGGAGACAGAACGCGTCTCCTTCCTGAGCGGTATGACTGCTGCTTGGTCCCATTGTAACAGTTTTCTATTTGCGAAGGAGAGTCGGACCAAAATGCGGCATGGCTATTGAGATTCATGTATAATGAAAAAAACACACTAAACACAAAACACTACAAAACAATAAACGTAACGTGAAAACCGAAACAGCCTATACTGGTGCAAACTAACACATGACAGAAATAAGGACAGGAACAGGAACAATCACCCCCGACACACTCAAAGAATATGGCTGCCTAAATATGGTTCCCAATCAGAGACAACGATAAACACCTGCCTCTGATTGAGAACCACTTCAGACAGCCATAGACTAAGCTAGAACACCCCACTAAGCTACAATCCGAATACCTATGAAAAAAACCCAAGACAAAACACACCACATACAAAAAAAACATGTCACACCCTGACCTGACAGTATAGATAAAGACAACACAAAATACTAAGACCAGGGCGTGACAGAACCCCCCCCCCCCCCAAGTTGTGGACTCCCGGCCGCACACCAAAACCCATAGGGGAGGGTCCGGGTGGGCGTCTGTCCACGGTGGCGGCTCCGGCGCGGGATGTGGACCCCATTCTAACAAAGTCTTAGTCCATCTTCCTCGCGTCCTTCGATAGGCAACCCTTGCCGCCGACCTTGGCCTAGTAGTCCTCACCCAGGACCCCACTGGACTGAGGGGCAGCTCGGGACTGAGGGGCAGCTTGGCACTGAGAGGAAGCTTGGCACTGAGAGGAAGCTCGGCACTGAGAGGAAGCTCAGGCAGGTAGTTGGCTCTGGCAGATCCTGGCTGGCTGGCGGTTCTGGCTGATCCTGGCTGACAGGCGGATCTGGAAGAGTCTGGCTGACTGGCAGATCTGGAAGAGTCTGGCTGACTGGCGGATCTGGAAGAGTCTGGCTGACTGGCGGATCTGGAAGAGTCTGGCTGACTGGCGGATCTGGAAGATTCTGGCTGACTGGCGGATCTGGAAGATTCTGGCTGACTGGCGGATCTGGAAGATTCTGGCTGACTGGCGGATCTGGAAGATCCTGGCTGACTGGCGGATCTGGAAGAGTCTGGCTGACTGGCGGATCTTGGCTGACTGGCGGATCTGGAAGAGTCTGGCTGACTGGCGGATCCTGGCTGACTGGCGGATCTGGAAGATCCTGGCTGACTGGCGGATCTGGAAGAGTCTGGCTGACTGACGGATCCTGGCAGACTGACTGCTCTGGCTGCTCCATGCTGACTGGCAGCTCTGGCTGCTCCATGCTGACTGACTGCTCTGGCTACTCCATGCAGACTGGCGGCTCTGGCTGCTCCATGCAGACTGGCGGCTCTGGCTGCTCCATGCAGACTGGCAGCTCTGGCGGCTTCTTGCAGACTGGCAGCTCTGGCGGCATCGAGCCTGCCCAACCTTACCTGGTTGAATACTCCCGGTCGCTCTGCCAGTGTGGCGAGGTGGAATAGCCCGCACTGAGCTATGCAGGCGAACCGGGGACACCGTGCGCAAGGCTGGTGCCATGTAAGCCGGCCCAAGGAGACGCACTGGGGACCAGATGCGTAGAGCCGGCTTCATGGCATTTGGCTCGACGCTCACTCTAGCCCGGCCGATACGCGGAGCTGGAATGTACCGCACCGGGCTATGCACCTGCACTGGGGACACCGTGCACACCACAGCATAACACGGTGCCTGCCCGGTCTCTCTAGCCCCCCGGTAGGCACAGGAAGTTGGCGTAGGTCTCCTAACTAGCGTCGCCATACTCCCTGTGAGCCCCCCCCAAGAAATCTTTGGGGCTGACTCTCGGGCTTCCATCCGCGTCGCCCTGCTGCCTCCTCATACCAGCGCCTCTCCGCTTTCTTCGCCTCCAGTTCTTCCTTGGGGCGGCGATATTCTCCAGGCTGTGCCCAGGGTCCTTCTCCGTCTAGGATTTCCTCCCAAGTCCAGAAATCCTTAATTTGCTGCTCCTGCTGCTGCCCGTTACCACGCCGCTTGGTCCTGTTGTGGTGGGTGATTCTGTAACGGTTTTCTATTTGCGAAGGAGAGTCGGACCAAAATGCATGTTTAATGAAAAAAACACCACTAAACACAAAACACTACAAAACAATAAACGTAACGTGAAAACCGAAACAGCCTATACTGGTGCAAACTAACACACAACAGAAATAAGGACAGGAACAGGAACAATCACCCCCGACACACTCAAAGAATATGGCTGCCTAAATATGGTTCCCAATCAGAGACAACGATAAACACCTGCCTCTGATTGAGAACCACTTCAGACAGCCATAGACTAAGCTAGAACACCCCACTAAGCTACAATCCCAATACCTATGAAAAACCCCAAGACAAAACACACCACATACAAAAACCCCATGTCACACCCTGGCCTGACAGAATAGATAAAGAAAACACAAAATAGTAAGACCAGGGCGTGACACCCATGGTGTTTATACTTGTGTACTATTGTTTGTACAGATGAACGTAGTACCTTCAGGCGTTTGGAAATTGCTCCCAAGAATGAATCAGACTTGTGGAGGTCTTGGCTTATTTCATTTGATTTTCCCATGATGTCAAGCAAAGAGGCACTGAGTTGGAATGTAGGCCTTGAAATACATCCACAGGTACACCTCCAATTGACTCTGGGATGCTGGCCTTCTAGGCAGAGTTCCTCTGTCCAGTGTCTGTGTTCTTTCCCCCATCTTAATCTTTTACTGGTCAGTCTGAGATATGGCTTTTTCTTTGCAACTCTGACCTAGAAGGCCAGCATCCCAGAGTCGCCTCTTCACTCGAGACTGGTGTTTTGCGGGTACTAGTTAATGAAACGGCTAGTTGGGGACTTGTTAGGCATCTGTTTCTCAAACTAGACACACTAACGTACTTGTCCCCTTGCTCAGTTGTGCACCGGGGATGTGACAAATGTAGAACACAACTATCTTGTGCCTTTTGCATGTTCAGTGTGCAGTGGAGTTTGCCATAGCACACATGTACGTGCACAAATATATACAGTATATATTTACACTATAAACAGAAATGCAAGGGGGGGAAATAAAATGTATTTTATTTCTCAAAACATTGTATTTTCATCCATATTTCAGGATGAACAGTAACAGACAAAACAAATACAGTAGAAGATAATCAAATCGGCTTGTTACTATTAAGAAAAAACCCAATTAGGGTGCATCCTGTCTCCTATTTGTGTCTGGCCACAGCACCGCATCAACACCACAAGCAATGTTCTCTCTGGCTAAACAGTGGGGGAAGTAGCGTCTGGAGTGGCTTATCCAACCCTGGCAACCTAGTCTATGTCACCACAGGCCTCCTCCATCGCCTGGGAAAGTGGTATGCATTGGTGGGGTTGGCAATCATATACTTTCCAATGCCACGCCGAAAATAACTATCCTACTGGGTTTAGAAATGGAGAATATAGTGGCAGGTTGAGCATAAAAACTTGCAGATGGTCAATGAACCATTTGCAGACCAGAGCAGCAAGGTGGAAACTTACGTTGTCCCAGATGACAACAAAATTGGACTGCTCTGGCCCATTCCGCTGGTCATTGGGAATGAGGATATTATGCAGGGTGACAAGGAAGGTGATAATGTGGGCAGTATTGTAAGGACCAAGAGTGACATGATTATGAAGGACACCGTACTGACTAATGGCTGCACACATTGTGATGTTGCCACCACGCTGTCCAGGGACATTGACAATGGAATGTTGTCCTATGAGGTTTCTGCCCCTGTGTCTTGTTTTGGCTAGGTTAAAGCCGACATCAACGTAGACAAAATCATGATGCTCTGCAGCAGCATCTAGTTCCATAACTCTCTGAAACAGACAAGACTATTATTGTATGACAGTATGAATAGACAGAGCAGTCAATATGTAAACAATAAACTGGAATACAATACCAATGACAGGATAGTATAGCTTACTTGTACGTATTCATAGCGCAGTTGTTTCACTCTGTCAGAATGTCGCTCAAATGGTAATCTGTAGAGCTTCTTCTTACGAATCGGATGGTGTTTCAGGAGATGGCCAAGTAAGGATAAACTCACCCTATTTATGTTACTGAATGTTGTTGTCAGAAATGATGTGGTGTTGAAATTGTCGTAAACGTATGCTGTTGTTTGAAGTGAACATATTCACTATGTGTTGTTCCAGCTCTGCTGTGAACAGCTGGTTTCTTCCTCCATTGAAGGGTCGTCTAATAATTCTGCTAAAACATGATGTGAATATGAAATGTTACTGTAGTGCTGCAAGTACAGTACATTGGTATAGAGGGTAGGTTTACTTACCTGTCCTCATTTCGAAATGTCAGGATGACATTTCAGGATGTCAGGATGACGCTGGACCCTCTGCCCTGCCTCCCTGAAACTCAAACCATGGTTGACCTCCCCAGCTCCTGGTTGGTCCTCTCCACCTGTCCGTTAGACTGAGGCCGGTACCCCGATGTGAGGTTGACCGTGGCCCCCAGCTTTTCCATAAAGGCTTTCCAGAACCGCGAGGTGAATTGGAGACCACGGTGGTGGATGTCCTCCAGGAAGGCCATAGTGCTGGAATAGTGCCTCAGCAACCTGGAGAGCGGTAGGTAGACCAGAGAGGGGTATAAAATGGCAGGATTTAGAAAAAACAACCAGAATAGAGGTAAAACCATCAGAAAGGGGGAGATTTCCATTACAAAGTCTATGGACAGATGGATTGAGTACTTGCTGAACAAGAGTTGACAGTGCGGGACGTCCTGTGCCAAGGTGGGCCACCAGTATTTATTGGAGAGGGATTGGATGGTGTGGTGATTCCTGGGTGTCCAGCGGTGAAGTGATGTGTGTGCCCAGGTCAACAGCCAATCTCTCACCCCCGTGGGGACGTAGATGCTCTCCAGAGGGCAAGTGGCAGGAGCTGGTTCCCTCTCCAGAGCCTGGGGGATGTCCACATGTACATCCCAAAACACAAGGCCAATGATATGGGAGGACCGATTGATGGGCAGGAGGACACTCACAGGACCTCCACTGATGTGGAACCACAGGGTGCGGGAAATAAGGTCCTCCGGCATCCTGGTCCCCAGGCGGTGATTCTCATCTTTGACCGGCTAGATGGTGGGGTTACAAAGTTGGAGCCACGGAAGGCCGAGGATGAGTTTGTGTACGGGTGCGGTGATGAGGAAGGAAAGGCTTTCCTGGTGCTTGGGTCCCACGGTGAGGGTGAGTGGTGCTGTGACGTTCATAATTGTGCCGGATCCCAACGGTCGAATATCCAGGGCTTGGACAGGAAAAGGAGAGAGGGTATGAGGTTCAGTTCAGGGAGGAGGTGAGGGCCAGGCTGATAAAGTTCCCCGCGACTTCGGAGTCCACTAGAGCTGAAGAGACAAGATTTTAGGGATAGTCATCCAGTGAAATGGGAACCAGAAAAGGTTTGGCGGAAAACGATGACAATGGAATATTCACGCCTACCCTGTGAGACCGAAGGTCACAGGGCCGCCACTCTGCTCTAGTGGACCCCAGGTTGGGAGACGAACCGGACACCACTGAATCTGGTGCCTCTTCTGGCCGCAATAGGAACAGAGCCCTAGCTGTCTCCGGCAACATCACGGAGAAGTGTATGGCCCCTACCGCCATGGATTCAGACTCTGCCTCAGGAGAGCCAAATGAGTGAGGTAAGTGGCGAGGTGGACACCGGCGCTCCCGGAGAAGGTTATCCAGATGGATGGCCATCGCGATGAGAGCGTCCAAGGATAGGTTTTCATCCCGACATGCCAATTCCGTCTGGACCTCTTCGCGCAGTCGAGTGCGAAACGCAAGCTCATTCCATCCACTGGAAGCTGCTACAGTCCGAAAGGTGACGGCATACTCCACAGTGGTCTGGGCACCCTGCTGGAGTTGGAAAAGTCGCTCGCCTCCCTTTCTGCCCTCTCGAGGATGGGCAAAGACCACCCTGAACAGAGCCATGAACCTTTCATAGGAATCCAGCTCCTCCTCTCTTCCAGATGGCCGTAACCCACACCAACACCCATCCGGTCAGCAGAGAAATGACCGTGGCAACCTTGGACCTCTCAGTGTTGAGGGCTCCCTCCTGATAGGGAGAGGGAGCACTGGAGTAGGAAGCCACGGTATTTAAATTGAGTGCTGTCATACTTCTCTGGAAGGGACAGTTGGGCATCTTTGACCTGGGTGGACGACTGGGTAGGCTGGGGGACTGGCTCACTGTGACAACCCATGGTAGGAGGCCCTCCGTCAGAGGTATGGAGAACTTCGCTGGTGGTGTCGAGGTGGTGAAGAACACGCAGCACTTCCTTCATGGTCATAACCAGTAGAGCCAGCTGGTCGTGGTGTTGGTGGGGTAGATTGCCCTGTTCCTTGACCGTCTGGAAGATGGCGTAATCTTCTGAGGCATTATTCTGTAACATATACACAGGGAGACCGGAGCAGAAGGTGAGTTTAATCATTTTTTTTAAATGAAGAAAATGCATAACAGAAGATTTGTACTGACCAAAACCAATACTGCCTGATGACTGAGGCTACAGAGGGCTATATGAAGTGAGAGTAATCAGGGTGGTGATAACGATGGGGAGCAGGTGTGCGCAATATGGGTTGCCAGGACCGGTGGTTAGGAGACTGCCGATGTCGAGCAGGGAGCAGGAGTAGGCATGACATCTGCCTCCCTGAAAAGTAGGTTTCAGTCAAGTGTAAACTTGAAACAAGCATTATAAAGTCATAACTACAAAACCACAGGCTTTTATATGTGGATGTCTAAAGTCAATAAAAAGGAGCAGGCTTGTTTTGTGTTAAGTCGGTACACCAGATTCTTAGATCATACAGCAAATACACTGAGAATACAAAACATGCTGCTATTTCCATGATATAGACTGACCAGGTGAAAGCTATGATCCCTTATTGATGTCGCCTGTTAAATCCACTTCAATCAGTGTAGATGAAGGGGAGGAGACAGATTAAGGAAGGATTTTTAAGCCTTGAGACAATTGAGACATGGATTGTGTATGTGCCATTCAGGGGGTGAATGGGCAAGACAAAAGTTGTATGTGCCTTTGAACAGGGTACGATAGTAGGTGCCAGGCGCAGCAGTTTGAGTGCGTCAAGAACTGCAATGGTGGTGGGTTTTTCCACACTTAACTGTTTCCCATGTGTATCAATAATTGCCCACCACCCAAAGGCTATCTAGATAGTTTGACACAACCGTGGGAAGCATTTGAGTCAACATGGGCCGAGGACCTGGCGGTAGCTAGCTGAAGGTGACGTCAGGGACGGAAGATGTTGGAAACTGAGGTTTTGTTTGAAACTGTTAGTGAGTCGGGTGCAGATAATAGTACAGAAATTGAGATTGGGTTGGTTACAGTGGCAAAGAAAACAGGAAATGAGAAGTAAAGCTATGTTGGAAAATAGGAAACCACTAGACTCATTTTTAGTTGGAGTCAGGGTTTTGGATCAATGCTACTTGGGAAATAATTTGAACGTCCACATGAAAATCTGGAATATGTTGGAGGAAAGTGTGGAGTCGGTGAGAGTCATGCAAAGTGGTCTTATGTAGATTTTTTTGTGTGTCTGTGGAGCAGAAGAATCGTGTTTTAAGGCTCAAAAAGATATCGGAGTGGAATGTTTCCTGCATGGATTTTCAAAGCAGGACGCCTATCAAGGGGGTTATTTATGGGGTGGCGGAAGAAATAAAGGCAGAGGATATAACTGAAAACATTGAAGTGGTTGGTGTACGTCGACTGACCTGTATGGTGGACAGAGAAAATAAATTAACTTCATCCATGCTACTGTTCTTTTATGAAGAGTCCCTCCCTTCTCATATGAAGTCAGGATTCATGAGAAACCCTGTAAGAGCTTTTGTGTACAAGCCCCTTCAGTGTCATAAATGTAAAAGATTTGGTCATGTGTCAAGTGTGTGCAGAAGGGAAGGATATCGCATGCCAGATAAAGGGAAATGCTGTAACTGTGGAGGTGAACATGCGCCTGAATTCTTAGAGTGCCATGTGAGGGAGAATGAAGTGGCAAGGGTAACGAGTGTCCAACTTGTTTCCTGTCTGGAGGCAGTGAGAAGATTGGAAGGAACGAGTGGCGGGGAAGAAGCAATGGTTGTAGAACCACCACGACCAGTGAAGGTTTCTTCTCAACCGAGTGATAGTGATATGCTGCATGTTAAAAAGTTGGACATTGTATTATTTATTACAATGGTCATAAACTGTACAGCACAAGCGGAGAAGTTTAAGAAAATTGGAATCATTGTGAATGCCGCTGAACGTTTTTGGGGGAATTCGTAATTTCACAGCCGAGGCCGTGCAAGAAATCCTGTCGGTGAATGTACCCCCATCACAGGCCCCTGAGCCTGTGTAGAGATGTATTTTGGATTGAACTGTGATTAAAGAAGTGTGATGAGTTTTCTTAATTGACATGTTTTATTTTGTATGATGACATTTCCCCCCTTTCCTGAAATGTTTATATTTATATCTCCTGTCCATCTGGAGATGGTAATGCACCATTAACATTGGATGCCAACCACCGTTAAACCCCATCGAAGAAGTCAGCATGGACCAGCATCCCTGTGGAACACTTGACAGCTTGTTGAGTCCATGCCCCAAAGAATTGAGGCTGTTCTGAGCGCAATTGGGGGTGCAACTCAATATTAGGAAGGTGGTCCTATTTTTTGTACTCTCAGTGTATATTTACAAGACACAATTATCAATAAATTGACAGAAAACCCACACATGGTTGTCTTTTTAGTCGGTGATGTCACGTTCTGACCTTAGTTCATTTGTTTTTGTCTCCATTTTAGTATGGTCAGGGCATGAGTTGGGGTGGGCAGTCTGTTTGTTTTTCTATGTTGGTTTTTGAGTTCGGCCTCGTATGGTTCCCAATCAGAGGCAGCTGTCAATTGTTGTCCCTGATTGAGAATCATACTTAGGTAGCCTGGGTTTCACTTTTGGTTTGTGGGTGTTTGTCTTCCGTGTCAGTGTTTGTCGCCACACGGGACTGTTTAGTTTATTTTCCCGTTTATTCTTTTGTATTTCGTAGTGTTCAGTTTGTTTTAAAATAAACATTATGGACACTTGCCACGCTGCGTTTTGGTCCTCCGATCCTTCTCGCTTCTTCTCCTCAGAAGAGGAGGACGAGATCCCTGACAGGTGATTGGTCATTTGACTTGACAACCTGTCTGGAAAGTGAGTTTGGGGAAGGCAAAGCGTATTAAGAAAGGATAGGGTGTGGGGAAAAGTGTATTTGAACTTCAACTGGTTTCCTGTCTGGAGGCAGTGAGAAGATTGGAAGGAACGAGTGGCGGGGAAGAAGCAATGGTTGTAGAACCACCACGACCAGTGAAGGTTTCTTCTCAACCGAGTGATAGTGATATGTTGCATGTTAAAAAGTTGGACATTGTATTATTTATTACAATGGTCATAAACTGTACAGCACAAGCGGAGAAGTTTAAGAAAATTGGAATCATTGTGAATGCCGCTGAACGTTTTTGGGGGAATTCGTAATTTCACAGCCGAGGCCGTGCAAGAAATCCTGTCGGTGAATGTACCCCCATCACAGGCCCCTGAGCCTGTGTAGAGATGTATTTTGGATTGAACTGTGATTAAAGAAGTGTGATGGGTTTTCTTAATTGACATGTTTTATTTTGTATGATGACATTTCCCCCCTTTCCCGAAATGTTTATATTTATATCTCCTGTCCATCTGGAGATGGTAATGCACCATTAACATTGGATGCCAACCACCGTTAAACCCCATCGAAGAAGAAGTCAGCATGGACCAGCATCCCTGTGGAACACTTGACAGCTTGTTGAGTCCATGCCCCAAAGAATTGAGGCTGTTCTGAGCGCAATTGGGGGTGCAACTCAATATTAGGAAGGTGGTCCTATTTTTTGTACTCTCAGTGTATATTTACAAGACACAATTATCAATAAATTGACAGAAACCCCACACATGGTTGTCTTTTTAGTCGGTGATGTCACGTTCTGACCTTAGTTCATTTGTTTTTGTCTTCATTTTAGTATGGTCAGGGCATGAGTTGGGGTGGGCAGTCTGTTTGTTTTTCTATGTTGGTTTTTGAGTTCGGCCTCGTATGGTTCCCAATCAGAGGCAGCTGTCAATTGTTGTCCCTGATTGAGAATCATACTTAGGTAGCCTGGGTTTCACTTTTGGTTTGTGGGTGTTTGTCTTCCGTGTCAGTGTTTGTTGCCACACGGGACTGTTTCGTTTATTTTCCCGTTTATTCTTTTGTATTTCGTAGTGTTCAGTTTGTTTTAAAATAAACATTATGGACACTTGCCACGCTGCGTTTTGGTCCTCCGATCCTTCTCGCTTCTTCTCCTCAGAAGAGGAGGACGAGATCCCTGACAGGTGATTGGTCTTTTGACTTGACAACCTGTCTGGAAAGTGAGTTTGGGGAAGGCAAAGCGTATTAAGAAAGGATAGGTGGATACCAGGGAGCTGGATACCAGGGAGCATGCTGGATACCAGGGAGCATGTGATAGGGATGACCCGCTCTGCCTCCCCCAGAAATGTGCATTTATCCCCACTGGCATACTGGACACCCCCACAGAGTGGGGGGGCCCATGAGCTCGGTGGGGGCACGTGTATTTTTTATTTAATACATTGTTTTGACAGTAACCCTCCAAGTCATTCATTAACCTTTTTAAATTCGATATGTACTAGGAAGCTAAGTGTTCATTTCTTGGGCTTCAGAAATGTGACCTTAAAAGTGCCTCAGGCCTTAAAAAAAGAACACCTTTAACTGATTGAAAGTATCATGGGATATCGGTGAACAAATACCATGGTCAAGGCCATGATGGCACCAGTGCAATGAGTGGAGCTTACTCAGGTGTTCAAAAGTGCACATCAGACACAGCCTAATTCTTCTCAGCTGTAGTACTGTAGAGTTTCAGTTAAGAAAATGATCTCTCCGCAGAAGCGACAGTTACAGGGATGGTAAAAACCGCTTGATTGCCGTAGCAACATCGGAAAAACTGGGCAGAAGTCGTGCTTCAAATACAGCAGTTCTGCAACATCTTTAACATCTCATTCTTCTTAATTGCCGACCTCAACACATTACGGGAAGAGATTAACTGTATAGGAAGCTCTGGCGACAGGTCGTCTGGATACTGGACAGCCAATAAATTGGCAGATGCAAACAGATGATCATCTTTATCGGACAACAGTTCTAGAGGGCTTGAACAAAAAAAGCTGCCGTTTGAGTTGTGTGGTTGCAATATCAACAGTCCCTTGGCATGCATCATTGAAGAATAAGTTTAAATTGTGTGCAGCGCACTGGACTTAATAATGCACAATGTTTCAGGAAAGTCTGTCTTGGTTGACAATACCAGGTATAGAAAACCATCACCCGAACATCAGCAGACCAGGGGAGTCTCTCAAATTGGATTTAATTTGATTTAATGTCATTTACCCAGAATATTGCAGCCCATTTGTGTAGGCTATTAGCCAGACTATTAGTTCAATAATAAATAGTGGCTAAATTTATCCTCAAACAGACTTATTTTTTCCACATTGTTAGGCTTTTTCATGTTATTTTTATAAAACGTTTATAAATAGCAGCTGAATACTGTATATAGCTGTAGGTAGTACACTGCATAATGAAACAATCCTTTGTAAGCTAGTGTTTGAGGGTGGACTGACTATTATTCGGTTTTACGCAAAACACTTTCTATCCAAGCTGCTACAGCTCAAGTCATGCAGGTTCAGGTAGCCTATACAGGACAGTTGTCAAAAATTATGCATCAACAATATAATTTACAAACGGCAATGTTTGAATTTCCAACTTTAATTACTGAATAAGTAGTTACATTATTGCCACCAGCCAGCAGTCTAAAAATGGCAGCATTGCAACATGATGTACAGCTTCATGAAATGTTAGGATTAACAAGAGAGGGTCCAGAGATACTGCTGACACCAGAGTTAAGCTCCCTCAACCCAGCTTCCACACACTCTCTACTACTGTCACGTCCTGACCTTAGTTCCTTTTTTATGTCTCTATTTTAGTTTGGTCAGGGAGTGAGTTGGGGTGGGCATTCTATGTTTGTTCTCTGTGTTATAGTTCTATGTGTTTGGCCTGGTATGGTTCCCAATCAGAGGCAGCTGTCAATCGTTGTCTCTGATAGAGAACCATACTTAGGTAGCCTGTTCCCACCTGGTGTTTGTGGGTAGTTGTTTTCTGTGTCTGTGTTTTCACCATACAGAACTGTTTCGATTTTAATTTCTTTCCTGCACTTTGTTATTTTGTATTTTCTCGTGACCTGATTTAATAAAGTTAACATGGACACGTACCACGCTGCATTTTGGTCCGATCCTTCCTACTCATCATCAGACAAGGAAGAAGTTCGTAACAACTACGGCTGATGAGGTGCTGCAGCCAACTCACTGCCCAGCCCAGTCAGCATCTCAGAATAGGAGTGCTGATTTAGGATCAGGTCCCACCTCTTATTTATTATGATTTTAAAAGTAAAACTGGAACTGAATCTGGAGTGGCACTGGAATGTATAGCATGCGTTTTACGGGCTCCTGACCAATTCTGTTAATTTGTGTTCGTTTTTTTCCGCTGATCTTCACTTTTTTGGAAAATAATGTTTCTGCCATCCTTTCCTATTACCGAAAAGAGCTTCTCAACATCAGAACAGCGATCACTAACCTTTGGATTAAGATTTCTACTTCAATTGGTTGGCGGTGTCAGACATACTGCTTACCCCCTTCCAGGCCCTAATCACCAACACTCAGAAGAGAAAGAGAAGGCAGACATGCAGGCACACTGATGAAACTGGCAGCGAATGGAAACTCACTAGAGAAGAAAACTGCATGAGCTCCAGTCGAGACTATCCTATCAACGGAACCTGAAGAACTGTAATATCCTATGTTTCTAGTAGACTTGGCTGAATAAGGACATGAATAGTATTCTAGCTGTGTTTT
Organism: Oncorhynchus masou masou; assembly: GCF_036934945.1. NCBI lineage: Eukaryota > Metazoa > Chordata > Actinopteri > Salmoniformes > Salmonidae > Oncorhynchus > Oncorhynchus masou. The sequence goes on along the minus strand of NC_088226.1, from coordinate 36,224,615 downwards.
CTATGCATCAGTAGGACAGAACAGCAGCATCGGTTAAGCTCAAGGGGGAGGTGTGTCTCTACTTTGTTAAGAACAGCTGTTGTGCAACCTCTAATATTAAGGAAGTCTTGAGGTTCTACTCACCTGAGTTAGAATACCTCATGACAAACTGTAGACCGTACTATTTACCATGAGAGTTTTCATCTATATTTTTTCGTAGCTGTCTATTTACCACCACAAACCCGATGCTGGCACTAAGACCATACTCAACAAGCTGAATAGGGCCATAAGCAAACAAGAAAATGCTCATCCTTAGGCGACGCTCCTAGTGGCCAGTGATTTTAATGTAGGAAAATTGAAGTACGCCTTACCAAATTTCTACCAGCATATCAACTGTGCAACTAGAGGAAAAAAACTCTAGATCACCTTTACTCCACACACAGAGATGCCTGCAAAGCTCTCCTTTGCCCTCAATTTGGCAAATCTAACCGTAACTCTATGCTCCTGATTCCTGCTTACAAACAAAAACTCAAACAGGAAGCACCAGTGGACTACGCAGGTGCTACAGATGCCAAGCTACAGGACTGTTTCACCAGCACAGACTGGAATATGTTCCATGACTCATCTGATGGCACTGAGGAGTTTACCACATCAGTCACCGGCTTCATTAATAAGTGCATCGATGACGTCGTCACCCACAGTGACTGTACATACATATCCCAACCAGAAACCATGAATCACAGGCAACATCTGTACTGAGCTAAAGGCTAGAGCTGCTGCTTTCAAGAAGTCTCAATCCAACATATCCGCTGATGTCTCACTTCTGCATCTGCGGTGAAATGTGGCAGAGCTAGAGCGGTGTTTGTCAGACCATGAGACAATCCCGGAAATTGGTGTTCTTACAAAATCATCTGTAATGTCCAAACGGTTTGGCCTATTAACTATTATGACCGCTCTATGTAAAGGTGAGACTCTCACAAACAGGTACATATCAGTTGTTTAGGACATATACAGGCCTGAAAAGACTAGTTTGAAAGTCCCCTGGTACCAGTTGAAAAGATTAATCGAAGTATGTATGGAGACAAGAGCAAAAAGAAGGGGTTAAATACATGTTAAAAAATGTATGGTTTCCTGATCTTTCTTATGTCTCTCAGATATAGGACAGAGACTTCAGAACAAACTTCCTTTAGATTTTTTTGGGGGGGACTATCTGTTGTTCCATGTAATGATTCTGTTATTCAATGTGTTTTTATGGGCTAATAGCAGTAAGGACAAATTTAAAATGTTCATCAAATATTTTCTAAATATATTTGGTCATACTTCAAGGGGTCTTAAGATTCTAAATAAAATAGCTAGATGATCCTTGATGTGACCTTAAAACTATTCCATAGAGCTTAGTAGAACCCCACCCTGGGCTTATACTGTTAAGGGTTTTAAACAGGTTGACGTTCACAAGGCCACAGGGCCAGACGGACTACCAGGACATGTACTCAGAGTATGCGCTGACCAGCTGGCAAGTGTCTTCACTGACATTTTCAACCTCTCCCTGACCCAGTCTGTAATACCTATGTTTCAAGCAGACCACCATAATCCCTGTGCCCAAGAATACCAAGGTAACATGTCTAAATGACTATCACCAGGTAGCACTCACATCTACAGCCATGACAGCATTATCCCAGACACCCTGGACCCAGTCCAATTCGTGTACTGCTCCAACAGATCTACAGATGACGCAATCTCTATTGCATTCCACACTGCGCTTTCCCACTTGGACAAAAGGAGCACCAAGGTGTGAAAGCTGTTCATTGACTACAGCGCAGCATTCAATATCATAGTCGCCTCCAAGCTCATCACTAAGCTAAGGACCCTGGGACTGAACACCTCCCTCTGCAACTGGATACCGGGGGCTCCGAGGCATGAATCGAAATTGCTAAGCCTTTTACTTCGAAGCAGTGTGCCGATGCTTGTATCACTTTATTAGAAGCATGTGGTCAATGACGTCTAAATATTAGGTTTCTTCGAACAATCACCTGATTGTCTTCTTTTGGCAGAAGACAAAAAGGCTACCCTGAGAACACACTATGGAGTGTGTGATAACATCTTTCATAATTTGGCTGTTCTAAATTATTTGGACCAGCAGGTGCCACTAGTGTACCCTGTGTTGAGCAAAGCCTTGAGTAATGAACCTATTTTTGACACTTTTGACTGGAAAAGCTCAATGCTTCCCGGAAGCTTAGTTTCCCCATCACTACACCGATGAATGCGTGGCCACGCAGAACTCCAACACCATCATTAAGTTTGCAGAGATGACAGTGGTAGGCCTGATCACAGATGATGATGAGACAGCCTATAGGGAGGTGGTCAGAGACCTGGTAATGTGGTGCCAGGACAGTAACCTCTCCCTCCATGTCAGCAAGACAAAGGAGCTGATCGGTGACTACAGAAAATGGAAGACCGAGCACGCCCCCATTCACATCAACAGGGCTGAAATGGAGTGGGTCGACAGCTTCAAGTTCCTCAGTGTTCACATCACTAAGGATTTATTGTGGTCCAAACACACCAGCATTGTTGTGAAGAGGGCACAACAATGCCTCTTCCCCCTCAGTAGGCTGGAAAAGATTTGGCATGGGCTCACAGAATCTCAAAAAGTTATACAGCTGTGCCATTAAGAGCATCTTGACTGATTGCATCACCGCTTGGTATGGCAAATGCTTGGTGTCTGACCATAAGGTGCTACAGAGGGTAATGCGTATGGCCTAGTACATCACTGGGGCTGAACTCTCTGCCATCCAGGACCTCTATACCAGGCGGTGTCAGAGGAAGGCTCTACAAGCCACTCAAGTCATTCTCTCTGCTACCTCATGGCAAGCGGTACCAATGCACCAAGACTAGAACCAACAGGACCCTGAACAGCTTCTAAACCCAAACCTAAGACGGTTAATTAGTTATACATGGTTACCACTTCCGGTGTACACAGTGAAAACGTTGCTGCTTCTTTATGGAACCATACTCTTCCAAAATGTTTTTAAAGTTTAACACAGAGATCGGCCCGTAAATGGAGGCAGCTGAGGTCTGAATCCTGTGAGGGTGAAAGACAGTCATTTGACAAACCTGTTGGGGAATGCTTGGCGAGTTAGCTGCTTAGCCTAGCTACCATGAACGGCAATAACAGAAACACTTAACCACTAAAACATATGGACTCCGGTAGAAATCTACGCTGTGGTGAGAAAAGAAATGTATCAAGGAAAGAACGTGCCAATAGCATGGTTAATCTCATGACAGAGATAAGGAGCCTAGGTACAAAGATGGGAAAAATGATGGATGAAATGAAGCTGAGTACTGAAAAAGGAATAAATAAAAAGTTGCAGTTAAAGTGTATCTTTATAGAAAGACATCTGGGATAATCATACAGCTTTACTGACTCACCTGGAGAATAATAACAAGCAGCTACAAGATCACATAGCTCTTGAATTTGGACATAGAATAGAATCCCTAGAATCTGGGAAAATAGGTGCAGCCTAAACAATAAGTTCGACCCAGACGTGTCTATCATAGTGGCAGGACTGCCAGCCAATGAAAACATTAACCTAATCTCCAAAGTGAACCAGCTGATATCGGTAGGCCTAGGCTGCTCAACAGAGGTGATTGCAGTTGAGAAGATGAGGGAGAGAGGTAAAAGTCCCGGAGTCGTGAAGGTTGAGTGTCAGTCCGTGGAGGAGAAAGTGGCCCTGTTACGGGAAAAACAAAGCCTGTGAGGCTACCCTGATCATGACAAAGTCTTCCTTCGATCAGCCAAGTCCCACACCGATTGCCTTATTGAATTGAACGTCAAGACGCTGCTGAGAGAAATCCCAGGAAGAAAGGACTATTTCATCACGGGAAGCGGACATGTCATGAAACGAGACCAACCAGAGGGACAACGCGAACAAGGACATGGGGTGGACAGACCTATTACATACTGAGGGGCTTCCCATCCCCTACAAGATTTGTTTTCAATACATCATTGGAATGTTAACGGATGGACTACCTTGACAGCAGTCGCACCATTGGAAGACATAGCTTGGACTGTAGCCTACAAAAGCATATTCCTGCTCTTTTCCCGCGATCCATCAAACAGATTTGGTGTGTCATCAAAGTGGTCTATGACTTGTGGTCAGACTCGGTCAGGTGGAACAAACTTAACAAACATCCTTTCTGAATTTAAAAGTAATCCTTGAAGTAGTCATCTAGCTTTTTCTAAAGTATCTGTAATCTGATTACAATATTTTTGCTGGTAACGTAACAGATTACAGTTGCCTTTTTTTGTAATCCCTTACATGTATCAGATTACATGTAATCCTTTACTACCCAAACCTGCCCCCTATACAGAGGTTGAAGAATACAGATGTTTTGACTTAATTGGAGAAAAAGTACACTTCCTGATCATTCTCTTATATTTATGATATTTTATGTTGGCCATGAACTTTCTCAACCAGGTATTATTGTGAATCACTTAGGGTCAAAGATACACACCCCATATAGGCCTAAATGTAAGAAAATAAATGTGCCAAATTACTTTCTATATTCTGAAATAGCATGTAGAGCTCTGGGGGAACGCATCAAAACTCTGCAAAGATGTCAAGAAACAACATTTGATTTAGATGTGTGGTGTGAAACATTTTGTGACATCATATATTCTGAAATGGGAAAAAAATATGTGAGAAAAGAATACACCCACAAATCCAGGAAAGTTTACAAGCCAAATAAGCCTTTTTGGAATGATGAGTTAAGAGACTTATGGTCTGTAATGTGCAAGGCTGAGTATTTATTTTCACAACGTAAAGATCGGAATACAAGAGAACGTTTTAGGAAGGAATTTAAGAAAAAACAGCATGTGTTGATACAAGGCTGCGCATATTCAAATGGAGATATCAGAGAGGGCAGTTATTACACCTTGAGGAGATACAGACAAGAAATCCTTAACAGTTTTGGAGCCAAATAAACAAGTTAGGACCAAAACGACATAAAAAAAATTCCAGTGGAAGTCAGGGAAGAGCAGGTGGGGAGCGGGGCTGAACTCTGATTTTACACAAGTACTTTGTTCTCAGGTAATGAAACTGTGGCATATTTCGAGAAGGAATTTTATGAAGACATATGTTCCCTGGAAACACAATGTTAGAACCCTCTTTTTACATGTAAACCATTCTTAATTGAGGAGCTGTCTGTGGCAGAAGTCAAGAAGGTGATTGACGCTGCAAAAATGGGAAAGCATTTGGCATTGAAATAAAATCCCCGAAATTAATTAATTCCTATATGATTTGCTCCAAATTAGTTTTTATTACTGTATACTGCCATCCACAAATGAACCGAGATTGTCACTGAACTATAGAGGCATAAGTTTATTAAGTACGGTCTATATATTTATATTCATCCATCCTCAACAGTAGGCTACCTTTATGGAGGATCAAAACATTCTGGTAGAAGAACAAAATGGTTTTCGTAAATCCAGAGCCTGTATAGATCATATCTTCTCGGTCTGCACAATAATCAGAAATAGATTACACGAAGAGAAGCCTACATTTGCATGTTTCAATGATTTCCATTTTGTAAATAAGGATCTTTTAGCATATAGTTTATTAAAGATGGTTTAATATGGCATCTTATCAATCCAGTCTCTTTACAAAGTACCAATTACTTGAGAGCGTGTTAATTAATATCGTACAGATTGGTTTCCCACAGCCTCTTGTGTAAAACATGGGGTAGATGGTACAGTACCCGCTTCCGACGTGCGGCTCCAGCCACAGGACAACACCAGCCATGGGGACGGCCCTTGGGCAAGGAGTAGGCTGGTCCAGACGGCGAAGGTGAAAATCTCAGATGATGTTGGGATCTAGAATGTCGCCCACTGGAACTCAACACCGGACCATACCCCTCCCAATCCACCAGGTACTGGAGCCGACACCCATGATGTCGGGAGTCCAAGAGGGATCTGATTGCATAGGCGTGCTTCTCTCAATGGGCATCGTTCCAAACCTCCTCTGGGCACCTGAATCACTCGTACAATGTTATAGGAGGACGGAATGGTGGGCTGGAGGGCAATCACAGGACTCTCAACTGATGTAGAACCACAAAGTAAGGGAAACATTTATTCCGACATCCGGGTGCCCAGGAAGGGAATGCTTTCTTGGTACAAGGGTCCCACAGTGAAGGTGAGTGGTGCTGTGATATGCATGATAGTGCCGGTTACCAACGGTCGTTTATCCATGGCTTGGACAGGGAGAGGAGAGGACAGTGGGTACGTGGTGATGTTCAGGGAGGGATCGGGGCCTGGTCGATAAAATTCCCCTCAGAACCAGAGTCCACTTGAGCCGTAGAAACAACACCTGATGGGCAGCCAACCAGTGAAATGGAAACCAGGAAGGGTTTCTTGTAAAACGATGAAGAAGGAATACTAACGCCTACACTGGGAGACGGATGATCACGGGGTCGTCCCTCTGCCCCAGTGGACTTCGGGTTGGAAAGCCTCGGACATCGCTGGAGCCAGTGCCCCTCATGGCCGCAGCAGGGACACAGCTGTCTCCGGCGACGTCACTCTGCCGCAGAGGGGTGTGTGACCCCTATCTCAATAGGTTCAAACTCTGCCCCAGGACGGCCAAAGGAGGAGGGTGAGAGGCGATGCAGGCACCAGGGCTCCAGAGGAAGGTTGTCCAGGTGAATGGCCATCACAATGAGTGTGGACAAGGAAAGGTTGTTGTCCCAGCACGCCAACTTCATCTGGACCTCCTCACGCAGTCCTCTTCGGAATAGGGTGCGTAGCGCCGGCTCATTCCAGCCTCTGCAGTCTGCCCCAGTCCGCAAGTTCTTGGCACCCTGCCGGAGTTGAAGTGGTCGCTCACCTCCCTCTCTGCCCTCCGGTGGATGGTCGAAGACCGCCCTGAACAGAGCTATGAACCCGCATAGGAACCCAACTCCTCCTCTCCTCTCTCCCAGATGGGCATAGCCTACCCTAAAACCCGCCCGGTCAGCAGGGAAATGATCGTGGCAACCTTGGACCTCTTGGTGGTGGGCGCTCCTGTCTGATGGGTGAAATACAAGGAGCACTAGAGTAGGAAGCCATGGCATTTGGATGGAATCCTGTCATACTTGTCTGGGAGGGATAGTTGTGAATCGCTGACCTGGGCGGACTGCTGGGTAGGATGGGGGACTGGCCCGCTGGGATGACTTGTGGTAGAAGGCCCTCTGCTATTTAAAGGTGAATCCTCTCGGGTGGTGTCGAGGCGGTGAAGGACGCGGAGGACCTCATCGATAGCCTCACCCAGTTGAAGTCCAGGTGTGCATAATGATGGGGTGCAGGTGTGCATAATAATGGATGCCAGGTGTGCTAATGATGGGTTGCCAGGACCGGTGGTTAGTAGACCAGCGAAGTCGAGCGCCGGAGCAGGGGAGGGGGAGTAGACATGACACACTGAATTATCACAGTGAATTATTGTAATGTTTGTTCATGTGGCAATCTATCCCGTAAGGGATGGGTTGCCAACTGGCGAGTTGACACGAAAATAAAATTGTATTCATTCAGTTAGTTTGGTTAGCTACTTGGTTAACTAATGAATTGTCTGCATTGACCCCTTTTTGCAATTACTTTATTGACTCATCAGAAAAGCTACCCTGTTGCCGAGTCACTTCATCTCTACCCATATGTACATATCTATCTCAATTACCTCGTACCCCTAGTCATCTAGCAATCGACTCGGTACTGGTAACCCTTGGTATCATTAGTCATAATGTCTCTATTACTTTTATTATTACATGTTTTACTTTTCTATTATATCTTTGATTTGATTTGAAAACTGATCCTATTCTGAGATGCTTTATGTATATGTGCCCTGATGGATCCCATCCCGGGCCTCCAGCCACGAGTCCCAACAGGTAGCACAACACAGCACAGCAGAACACATCACACAATGCCTCCAGTTTATGTAATAAGCTAAAGAATGCCAACTCTCTGGTTTTAAATCACGCAAAGTGTTGAGTGACCTGAGCAACATGGTGGTGGTGTTTGTGTGTGTGCTTGAATGTGCGCGCGTGTGTGTGTGTGTGTGTGTGTGTGTGTGTGTGTGTGTGTGTGTGTGTGTGTGTGTGTGTGTGTGTGTGTGTGTGTGTGTGTGTGTGTGTGTGTGTGTGTGTGTGTGTGTGTGTGTGTGTGTGTGTGTGAATGTATCTGTGCGCATTTAGAGTGTGCCTGTGTGTGTTTGACAGAGAGCCCGATAGAGAGAGGTCGACAGAGGGGAGCTCAGTAGAGCTAAATGAATATTTTGGGGGAAAGGGCTGTAGCCTACCTTCACTAGCATATGTATTAATAAAAAAGCATGCTTTAACATGAATGTTGACTTTTAACTCCAAATTGAAACAAACAGCCTGCATTTTCCTCTTTGCCTGAAGGAAGCTCCTGTCTAAGAAAAGGACCTGCCATGACAGGACATGTTATTTCCTTCTCAGCTGTTTCTGGGTGCATCTGTATCACTGCTGAATATGGATGGCACAGGAGTGAGAGAGTGAAGGAGGGAGGGAGGGGAAAGAGAGAGGATGAGAGAGGGAGAAGGGAGAATGAGGGAAACAGAGGGGGAGAGAGAGACAGAAGGAAGGAGGGAGAGAGAGATTTGTTCGAATTTTGCTTGTTTTACTATCCCTGTGAGGACTTTTGATCCCCACAAGGAGAGTAAAACCAAACACACACACACACACAGCAAACAAGCACACCCATGCACACACGCATCAATAATCAGACAAAAAATGTTACCTCATCGTTATAACATTACTGTTCGTGAGCCAGAAGGGTGCTATGTAGGGTTTAATATTTTCCCAGTATTTAAAAAATGTTCCATACCGAGAAATAACTTTTCTCCCAGGTATCCCAGGTATTTCACGACGAAACACAAAGTGTAATTCTAATGCATAAAGCATATACAGTGCATTCGGAAAGTATTCAGACCCCTTGACTTTTTGAACATTTTGTTACGTTACAGCCTTATTCTAAAATTAATTTAAAAAATATTTACTCATCAATCTACACACAATACCCCATAATGACAAAGCAAAAACAGTTTATTTTTTATTTTTGCAATTGTACTCAAATCTAAAAATGCAAAAATCACATTTACATAAGTTTTCAGCACCTTTGGCAGCAATTACAGCCTCAAGTCTTCTTAGGTATGACACTACAAGCTTGGCACACCTGTATGGGTCGGCAGGTACCTTAATGGTCAGATTGTTGGACTAGTAACTGAAAGGTTGCAAGATCGAATCCCCGAGCTGACAAGGTAAAAAAAAACATGTAATTCTGTCCTTGAACAACACAGTTAACCCAATGTTCATAGGCTGTCATAGAAATAAGAATTTGCTCTTAACTGACTAGTTAAATAACGAAAAAAATATTAAAAACACCTGTATTTGGGGAGTTTCTCCCATTCTTCTATGCAGAACCTCTCAAGTCTGTCAGGTTGGAAGGGGAGTGTTGCTGCACAGTTATTTTCAGGTCTCTCCAGATGTTCGGTCGGGTTCAAGTCCAGGCTCTCTCATTGGTTTAACTGTGCCACTCAAGGACATTCAGACACTTGTCCCGAAGCCACTCCTACGTTGTCTTGGCTGTGTGCTTAGTGAGGTGGAGGAGGAGGCGGTTGTGGAGGGTGTGGAAAGTGCGGTGGTGGAAGAAGAAGTGGGAGGAGAGGAAAAAACCCTCCCCACCCAAATCCCCCTGCCCCAGACTGATGTGACCCCTTGAAGGAGAAAGAGCAGAGTAAGACGACTCCGAACAGTTTTTGAGTGAGAGCTCCCCAAGTAGGTCAGACAGCATTGGGACGGTGTCGGAAAGCACCACGGGAGACGGTGAGATGTTCTCAAACATTACATGGTGTGTTGTAAAACAACGTCATGAAGGTGTTGAGCACAGTGCTCTAGCCACATGTAATAACTAGAGTTTTTTGTTAAACGCAAGCAATGCTGGATACTGCATTTGCTTCTACTATTGAAAGTTGCAAATGTGGGAATGGGTGATCTCATCATTGTACGTCAATTTGCCGGACGGTTTTGTATTCGTTCATAATGATTCATTACACCTCGTGGCACAACAAGCTGCTTAATACTTTTCTCTTCAAACATGCATTCAACATTGTGTGATAGAATCATAAAGCAACATTTTTTTAATGTACACACAATCCTCTAAAAACAGAGGCTCGTGGCAAGATATGAAGTGCAAGGAGATTCAAACCAGGCTTCCAATGAGTTCAATCAATCAATTTTCTTTCTCCTTGGTTATCCTCGTAAATTATACTTACATTTTGAGCAACATATTCAGTTGGATTTATTCTTACATTTTTGGTCAAATTGAAATGAGCAAATAATTGAAACAACAACTTGTCAATTATAATTTACCCCAGAATCATTTTGTACCGTGTTGCTGTGTGATTGAGTGTGTAAAATCCCAAAGCTATTCTAGTCTAACTTTTCCCGGGGCTCCACAAGTGCTAAGGAGAGAGGCTAGCGGAGAGCAGGTTTGTATTGCACATTAACCCATAAATCATTAGCTAAATCTAAGGCTAAAAAGGCATAATGCATTGAAAGTATTACCTGAAAGAGGTAGGCTAAGACATCTATCGACAGTGCATTCGGAAATTATTCAATCCCCTTCCCTTTTCCCATATTTTGGTACGTTACAGACTTATTCTAAAATGTATTAAATACATTTTTTTACCTCATCAATCTACACACAATATCCCATAATGACAAAGTGAAAACAAGTTTTTTTAAATGTTTGCACATTTATTAAAAACATAGATATTCAGACTGTTTGCTATGAGACTGGAAATTGAACTCAGGTGTATCCTGTTTCTATTGATCATCCTTGAGATGTTTCTACAACTTGATTTGGAGTCCACCTCTGGTAAATTGATTGGACATGATTTGGAAAGGCACACACCTGTCTATATAAGTTCCCACTGTTGACAGTGCATGTCAGAGCAAAAACCAAGCCATAAGGTTGAAGGAATTGTCCATAGAGCTCTAAAACAGGATTGTGTATAGGCACAGATCTGGGGAAGGGTACCAATGCATTTCTTCGGCATTCAAGGTTTCCAAGAACACATTGGCCTCAATCATTCTTAAATGGAAGAAGTTTGGAACCACCAAGACTCTTCCTAGATCTGGCAGCCTGGCCAAACTGAGAAATCGGGGGAAAAGGGCCTCGGTCAGGGAGGTGACCAAGAACCCTCTGGTTACCTTGACAGAGCTCCAAAGTTCCACTATGGAGATGAGAGAACCGTCCAGAAGGACAACCATCTCTGCACCACTCCACCAATTAGGCCTTTATGGTGGCCAGACAGAAGCCACTCCTCAGTTAAATGCACATGACAGCCCTCTTGGAGTTTGCCAAAAGGCACATAAAGGAATTTTAGACCATGAGAAACAAGATTCTCTGTTCTGATGAAACCAAGATTGAACTCTTTGGCCTGAATGCCAAGCATCATGCCTGGAGGAAACCTGGCACCATCCCTACGGTGAAGCACGGTGGTGGCAGCATCTTGCAGTGGGGATGTTTTTCAGCGGCAGGGACTGGGAGACTTGTCAGGTGCGAGGTAAAGATGAACGGAGCAAAGTACAGAAAGATCCTTGATGTAAACTTTATCCAGAGCGCTGAGGACCTCAGACTGGGGTGAAGGTTCACCTTCCAACAGGACAACAACCCTAAGCACACAGCCCATACAATGCAGGAGTGGTTTCGGGACAATTCTCTGAATGTCCTTGAGTGGCCCAGCCAGGGCCCGGACTTGAACCCGATCGAACATCCCTGGAGAGACCTGAAAATAGCTGTGTAGCAACACTCCCCATCCAACATGACAGAGCTTAGAGAAGAATGGGAGAAACTCGCCAAATACAGGTGTGCCAAGCATGTAGCATCATACCTAAGAAGACTCGAGGCTGTAATGGCTGCCAAAGGTGCTTCAACGAAGTACTGAGTAAAGGGTCTGAATACTTATGTAAATATGATAGTTAAAATAAAATAAAATCTAAAACAGATTTTTTTGTCATTATGGGGTATTGTGTGTAGATTGAGGAGGGTGGGAAAACTATTCAATCCATTTTAGAACGTTACAAAATGTGAAAAGTCAAGGGCAATAAATGCTTTCCACATGCACCATATATCAATCTTGAATAGGAATATCAACAAAAAAAATCGATCCCCAATTTCATGATATCCAATTGGTAGTTAGTCTTGATCTATTTTGGATGCAATTTCAATTTATTTGATGGAGAGAGAGAAAGACAGAGGAAGTGCTTGTTTGCACACTGATTTAAAGCAACGATATTCGAGTGATAATTTTTTTTATCATCTTCATAATTAAAAATAAGGTGACCCCGAAAGCCAGTTGAAGATGTGGAAATTAGACGAGCATTCAGATATATTAGTCCTAATATTACTAATATTACTGTATAATAGTCTATTCTGCAGCAAATGTACCTGTCAGAAGAAAAAAAGTTACTAGCTGATGAGATAATACATGCATTGTGAACTGTGCTCCATAATGAGATGTGTCGTCGTTCTCCACCCTGAGAATTTATGATTGTTCATGCAGATAGCAAAGCAGGCCATAGAGAAGCCAGATTTATATCTTGTGGCGGGCTGTGATGATGCTGTGCTTTAAAGTGTCCGTGTTGTCGTTAGTGTGTGGCAGCCGGTGTTCTGGTGTGAAAAGAGAGGGAGAGGAGTAGGCATGTTACAGTTAGTTGAACTGTAGATCCAGTAGATGATCCTGGCCTGCCTGCCTCTCCACAGTAAAGTATCCACTGTTAAATCATTAAATTACACTTGTCCAGTGTCTATACGAGTCCAAACTTTTTAAAGCCTTATTTGCATATTTCCCGAGAGTGCCTTGATTTTCGATTGAATTGTAGAGTTACCACCAATGACTGTATTTGTTAGTGACAGTGACATGGTTGTTGCATTCATCCAGTTTCAATCATGCATTTTGCTTTTGTCTTAATAATGGAGTAAACACTACAAACTGAGAAATGCTGAAAAGTGCCTAGTCTGCTAGATGTTCACAAGAAGATCATTTTCAGTTCTGTCACCAAGTGATATCCTAAGTGAATATGTCATCATTAAAATGTCATTTATTAACACAATGCAACATGCATTTCATAAAGCCTAGTCTTGTGGGCCTCGTTTTACTCTAACACAGTGGCCTGCAAGTCACTTTATGCTGGTTTGCAAAGGGATGTGTAATTCCTATTGGAATCCAGCCAGAGGGGGATATACAACATATGGAGAGAAAAGAGCAAAGCAAAAAACAGATTTTGACCCAAGTTGCATGACAGAGAGCCTGCTCCATCTGGTCAGAAGAGACACAAACACATATTACAAGTCCACTTCAGGTTACCTTCACTGTTTCAACTGTACTCAGCTCCTTTGTCATTCACCCTGAAACCACAAATGGATGTGCCAAAAGGTAAGGGTCCACTTAGTGCAAAAATATCACTCCTACGGGAGCAGATTCTTCTTTAGAAGACTAAGTTATGAGACTACCTTAACCATCTAAACTGGAACAACCATTTCAGTAACGAGTGCAATAAGTTCAATTAACAGATTGGACCAGTTTATAATTTTTTTAATTGTTATTTGTGTAGCATAAGAGTAGTTATTAAATAAATGTACATGCAAAAATAAATATATTGAAATAAACAATTCCAAAAATCGACCTGCAATAGAGCATGCTGGGAAATATGATCATGATGTGTGTCGGTTTGCTTTAACGCTGGTTATTACACCAACTCCGGGGGTTATTTGACACCAAAGAGAGTTAATTTTACACCTGAATTAACACTAGAAATTCTACACTGGAAAATCAACACTAAGTAAGACTGGCTAATTTGCTATAGTGTTTTTGCAGACCGTAGTATACTGTAGAGTTTTTACTATAGTCTCTTTGAGAAAACCTCCATAATCTGTAGGCAGTGGTGATTTCCGCATAGAAATATTGGTGGGACAATCTCAAATTAAATGTTTTTGATGCATGCCAACAAAGCCACTACACAACACAACACTAAACAATACATTAATTCAACAGTCACAACTTGAAGACTTGTTTACGTGTTGCTGTGCGTTTTGTTGCCAACCTATTTTGCTACCTGACAACTTTACGTTTTTTTTACGTTTTAATTACCGTTTATATTTTTGTTTTTTCCCTCCACTTTTTCACTCCGGACGCTTTATCTGGACATGGTTCGTCAGGACCTCCAACAGCCGAAGCTAAGTAGTAACATTAACACGATGCCTTCTAATTACAGTCGCTGTACTCATAATATACAAGGGAACGATCGCCTTACGGCGAGGATAGCTGTGCTAAGGCACAGTCCCCACAGCCGAACAACTTTCTCACGGTTTCTGGAAGGAAATGCTGTAGGAACGCTCAACCGGTGTCGCTCATTCAGACGACTGAAACTTTCAACCGGTTTTAACCATTAAGCAGCGAGTCGGAGTCAGAGGCCGAGCCTTCTCTTGTCTCTACTCCTCCCGTTACGGGGTCTGAGACTCCGAAGCTTCCCACCATTAGCTCTGACAAATTGAAAACTCTAGTCATTGGCGACTCCATTACCCGCAGTATTAGACTTAAAACGAATCATCCAGCGATCATACACTGTTTACCAGGGGCAGGGCTACCAACATTAAGGCTAATCTGAAGATGGTGCTGGCTAAAGCTAAAACTGGCGAGTGTAGAGAGTATAGAGATATTGTTATCCACGGCACCAACGATGTTAGGATGAAACAGTCAGAGATCACCAAGCGCAACATAGCTTCTGCGTGTAAATCAGCTAGAAAGATATGTTGGTATCGAGTAATTGTCTCTAGCCCCCTCCCAGTTAGGGGGAGTGATGAGCTCTACAGCAGTCTAACAACTCCATCGCTGGTTGAAAACTGCTTTCTGCCCCTCCCAAAAGATAGAATTTGTAGATAATTGGCCCTCTTTCTGGGACTCACCCACAAACAGGACCAAGCCTGACCCGCTGAGGAGTGACAGACTCCATCCTAGCTGGAGGGGTGCTCTCATCTTATCTACCAACATAGACAGGGCTCTAACTCCTCTAGCTCCACAATGAAATAGAGTGCAGGCCAGGCAGCAGGCTGTTAGCCAGCCTGCCAGCATAGTGGAGTCTGCCACTAGCACAGTCAGTGTAGTCAGCTCAGCTATCACCATTGAGACTGTGTCTGTGCTTTGACCTAGGTTTGGCAAAACTAAACATGGCGGTGTTCGCCTTAGCAATCTCACTAGGATAAAGACCTCCTCCATTCCTGTCATTATTGAAAGAGATCATGATACCTCACATCTCAAAATAGGGCTACTTAATGTTAGATCCCTTACTTCAAAGGCAATTATAGTCAATGAACTAATCACTGATCATAATCTTGATGTGATTGGCCTGACTGAAACATGGCTTAACCTCTTACACTTATGGTGGCGCTATTTCATTTTTGGAAGAAAAACGTTCCCGTTTTAAACAAGATATTTTGTCACAAAAAGATGCTCGACTATGCATATAATTGCTACTGTTCGAAAGAAAACACTCTGACGTGTCCAGAAATACAAATATCTTCTCTGTGCGTGCCCTTTAACGTGAGCTTCAGGCAAAACCAAGATGACTTGGCATCCAGGAAATGACAAGGATTTTTGAGGCTCTGTCTTTCATGATCTCCTTATATGGCTGTGAACGCAAGAGGAATGAGTCTGCCCTTTCTGTCGTTTCCCCAAGGTGTCTGCAGCATTGTGACGTATTTGTAGGCAGATCGTTGGAAGATTGACCATAAGAGACCACATTTACCACGTGTCCGCCCGGTGTCCTGCGCCGAAATTGGTGCGCAAAAGTCACCTGCCAGTATTTTTCCATGGGGCACAGAGAGAGAAGCAAGCTTCCACGAACTGCATGTCAATGAAGAGATATGTGAAAAAACACCTTGAGGATTGATTCCAAACAACGTTTGCCATGTTTCGGTCGATATTATGTAGTTAATCCGGAAAAAGTTTTACGTTGTAGGTGACTGCATTTTCGGTTCGTTTCGGTAGCCAGGCGCAATGTAGAAAACGGAACGATTTCTCCTACACACAGACGCTTTCAGGAAACACTGCGCATTTGGTATGTGGCTGGGAGTCTCCTCATTGAAAACATCAGAAGCTCTTCAAAGGTAAATGATTTTATTTATTTGGTTATCTGGCTTTTGTGAAAATGTTGCGTGCTACATGCTACACAAAATGCTATGCTAGCTTTGCATACTCTTACACAAATTAGTCAATTTCTATGGTTCAAAAGCATATTTTGAAAATCTGAGATGACAGTGTTGTTAAGAAAAGGCTAAGCTTGAGAGCAAACGCATTATTTTAATTTTATTTGTGATTTTCAGAAATCGTTAACGTTGCGTTATGCTAATGAGCCTGAGGCTTAGTCACAATCCCGGATCCGGGATGGGGAGTTTCAAGAGGTTAAGCCTGATGAATTTATTGTGTTAAATGAGGCCTCACCTCCTGGCTACACTAGTGACCATATCCCCCGTGCATCCCGCAAAGGATGTTTTCGTCTTTTGAGCTTCTAGTCATGAAATCTATGCAGCCTACTCAATCACTTTGTATAGCTACTGTTTACAGGCCTCCTGGGCCATATACAGCGTTCCTCATTGAGTTCCCTGAATTCCTATCGGACCTTGTAGTCATAGCAGAAAATATTCTAATCTTTGGTGACTTTAATATTCACATGGAAAAGTCCACAGACCCACTCCAAAAGGCTTTCGGAGCCATCATCGACTCAGTGGGCTTTGTCCAACATGTCTCTGGACCCACTCACTGTCACAGTCATACTCTGGACCTAGTTTTGTCCCATAGAATAAATGTTGTGGATCTTAATGTTTTTCCTCATAATCCTGGACTATCGGAAAACCATTTTATTACGTTTGCAATTGCAACAAATAATCTGCTCAGACTCCAACCAAGGAACATCAAAAGTTGTGCTATAAATTCACAGACAACACAAAGATTCCTTGATGTCCTTCCAGATTCCCTCTGTCTACTCAAGGACGCCAGAGGACAAAAATCAGTTAACCACCTAACTGAGGAACTCAATTTAACCTTGCGCAATACCCTAGATGCAGTTGCACCCCTAAAAACGAAAAAAAATTCTCATAAGAAACTAGCTCCCTGGTATACAGAAAATACCCGAGCTCTGAAGCAAGCTTCCAGAAAATTGGAACGGAAATGGCGCCACACCAAACTGGAAGTCTTCCGACTAGCTTGGAAAGACAGTACCGTGCAGTATCGAAGAGCCCTTACTGCTGCTCGATCATCCTATTTTTCTAACTTAAAACCTCTTGGAACTCCCCATCCCGGATCCGGGATCGTGACTAAAGCCTCAGGCTCATTAGCATAATGCAACGTTAACGATTTCTGAAAATCGCAAATAAAATGAAAATAATGCGTCTGCTCTAAGGCTTAGCCTTTTCTTAACAACACTGTCATCTCAGATTTTCAAAATATGCTTTTGAACCATAGAAATTGACTAATTTGTGTAAGAGTATGCAAAGCTAGCATAGCATTTTGAGTAGCATTTAGCACGCAACATTTTCACAAAAACCAGATAACCAAATAAATAAAATCATTTACCTTTGAAGAGCTTCTGATGTTTTCAATGAGGAGACTCTCAGTTACATACCAAATGCGCAGTTTTTCCTGAAAGCGTCTGTGTGTAGGAGAAATTGTTCCGTTTTCTACATTGCATCTGGCTACCGAAACGAACCGAAGATTCAGTCACCTACAACGTAAAACTTTTTCCGAATTAACTACATAATATCGACCGAAACATGGCAAACGTTGTTTGGAATCAATCCTCAAGGTGTTTTTTCACATATCTCTTCATTGATATATCGTTCGTGGAAGCTTGCTTTCCTCTCTGAATCCCATGGAAAAATACTGGCAGCTGACTTTTGCGCACCAATTTCGGCGCAGGACACCGGGCGGACACCTGGTAAATGTGGTCTCTTATGGTCAATCTTCCAATCATCTGCCTACAAATACGTCACAATGCTGCAGACACCTTGGGGAAACGACAGAAAGGGTTGACTCACTGCTCTCGCGTTCACAGCCATATAAGGAGACAATGGAAAACAGAGCTTCAAAAATCCTGCTCTTTTCCTGGATGCCGTCTCATCTTGGTTTTGCCTGAAGCTCACGTTCTAGGGCACGCACAGAAAATATCTTGGTAGTTCTGGACACGTCAGAGTGTTTTCTTTCGAAAGCTATCAATTATATGCATAGTCGAGCATCTTTTTGTGACAAAATATCTTGTTTAAAACGGGAACGTTTTTCATCCAAAAATGAAATAGCGCCCCCAGAGCATCAACAGGTTAATTGAGGAAAATAAGAACAATCTGAAATTCCTTTTTGATACTGTCGCAAAGC
The DNA here is from genome assembly GCF_036934945.1 of Oncorhynchus masou masou. Lineage (NCBI taxonomy): Eukaryota > Metazoa > Chordata > Actinopteri > Salmoniformes > Salmonidae > Oncorhynchus > Oncorhynchus masou. The sequence goes on along the minus strand of NC_088226.1, from coordinate 36,206,169 downwards.
TAACTAAAAAGCAGCATTCCCCAAGAGAGGATGACTTTCACTTTAGCAGTGGTAAATTCATGAACTTCTTTGAGGAAAAGATCATGATTATTAGAAAGCAAATTACGGACTTCTCTTTAAATCTGCGTATTCCTTCAAAGCTCAGTTGTCCTGAGTCTGCACAACTCTGCCAGGACCTAGGATCAAGAGAGACGCTCTAGTGTTTTAGTACTATATCTCTTGACACAATGATGAAAATAATCATGGCCTCTAAACCTTCAAGCTGCATACTGGACCCTGTTCCAACTAAACTACTGAAAGAGCTGCTTCCTGTGCTTGGCCCTCCTATGTTGAACATAATAAACGGCTCTCTATCCACCGGATGTGTACCAAACTCACTAAAAGTGGCAGTAATAAAGCCTCTCTTGAAAAAAGCCAAACCTTGACCCAGAAAAAAAAAACTATCGGCCTATATCGGATCTTCCACTCCTCTCAAAAATTTTAGAAAAGGCTGTTGCGCAGCAACTCACTGCATTCCTGAAGACAAACAATGTATACGAAATGCTTCAGTCTGGTTTTAGACCCCATCATAACACTACGACTGCACTTGTGAAGGTGGTAAATTACCTTTTAATGGCATCAGTCCGAGGCTCTGCATCTGTCCTCGTGCTCCTAGACCTTAGTGCTGCTTTTGATACCATCGATCACCACATTCTTGGAGAGATTGGAAACCCAAATTGGTCTACACGGACAAGTTCTGGCCTGGTTTAGATCTTATCTGTCGGAAAGATATCAGTTTGTCTCTGTGAATGGTTTGTCCTCTGACAAATCAACTGTAAATTTCGGTGTTCCTCAAGGTTCTGTTTTAGGACCACTATTGTTTTCACTATATATTTTACCTCTTGGGGATGTCATTCGAAAACATATTGTTAACTTCACTGCTATGAGGATGACACACAGTACATTTCAATGAAACATGGTGAAGCCCCAAAATTGCCCTCGCTAGAAGCATGTGTTTCAGACATAAGGAAGTGGATGGCTGCAAACGTTCTACTTTTAAACTCGGACAAAACAGAGATGCTTGTTCTATGATCCAAGAAACAAAGAGATCTTCTGTTGAATCTGACAATTAATCTTAATGGTTGTACAGTTGTCTCAAATAAAACTGTGAAGGACCTCGGCGTTACTCTGGACCCTGATCTCTCTTTTGAAGAACATATCAAGACCATATCAAGGACAGCTTTTTTCCATCCACGTAACATTGCAGAAATCAGGAACTTTATGTCCAAAAAGGATGCAGAAAAATTAATCCATGCTTTTGTCACTTCTAGGTTAGACTACTGCAATGCTCTACTTTCCGGCTTCCCGGATAAAGCACTGAATGAACTTCAGTTAGTGCTAAATACGGCTGCTAGAATCCTGACTAGAACCAAAAAATTTGATCATATTACTCCAGTGCTGGCCTCCCTACACTGGCTTCCTGTCAAAGCAAGGGCTGATTTCAAGGTTTTACTGCTAACCTACAAAGCATTACATGGGCTTGCTCCTACCTATCTCTCTGATTTGGTCCTTCCGTACATACCTACACATACGCTACGGTCACAAGACGCAGGCCTCCTAATTGTCCCTAGAATTTATAAGCAAACAGCTGGAGGCAGGGCTTTCTCCTATTGAGCCCCATTTTTATGGAACGGTCTGCCTACCCATGTCAGAGACGCAAACTCGGTCTCAACCTTTAAGTCTTTACTGAAGACTCATCTCTTCAGTGGGTCATATGATTGAGCGTAGTCTGGCCCATGAGTGGGAAGGTGAAAGGAAAGGCTCTGGAGCAACGAACCGCCCTTGCTGTCTCTGCCTGGCCGGTTTCCCTCTTTCCACTGGGATTCTCTGCCTCTAACCCTATTACAGGGGCTGAGTCACTGGCTTACTGGGGCTCTCTCATACCATCCCTAGGAGGGGTGCCTCAGGCTATTGATTGCTTTGAAATGCTTGCAGTTAGTCACTGATTCCGTCCAAACCACTCATTGTTAAATTTGCGATTTCCAACTTCTTGTGTAATATGTGTTTATGTCCAATGGACGATGCGCACCAATGCGTTTTTTTATTTATAATGACAAGGATTAAAAAGGATTTGCAAGTAGATTGTCAACTTGATTCTGGAAGATGGCTGCTTGTCTAGCTTGCTTGCTAAGATTTTGAAAGTATGATGTTGACATGATCAGTCCAATCAAGCTATGGTAGATATAAGTGATTTGACGTAATTTTATCTGTGGCCAATGACCTTGAGCCTTCTTGGATGGGCACTTCTAATGTAAATCTATGGCTGCACCCAATGGGCTTGAATTTTCGAGCGGTGACGTAGTGTCCTCATGAGTGACAGAACACTGAGCCAACCACAGCGGGACTAGACAACATTACCAACCCCTACACTCCGTATTTTCCTTTGGCTGCCCCACCAACACAGAAAGCACTGAGCTAGGCTGAAAAATCTGCATTTTGGAGCTGCCTTACTCAAGAAAGCAAAAAAAAGACCATGTTTATAAGCATCTTTATTAACTCAATGATTTATTTTTTTACATTGTTGGCAAAAAAAGAATGCCTAAATAACACGCAAAACATTAGTGACCCCCTGAATGACAGGTTGCTACTGTCTGTAGGTAAGACAGCATTCACCATTCTATGGTCTATAATTGTCATGTAGGTTTCTCATTTATGGGTGGCACAAACTGGGATATGGGGAAGGGGAATGGACAGGATATATGCAAATTAAATACCGTAGTATATACTATAGTAATTACTGTAGTGTTTTTGTGAACATGACTGTAGTATTTGCTGTGGTGTTTTTGCGGTCTGTAGTACACTGTAATATTTACTAAAGTATTCTACAGTATACTTCAAAATTCTATAGTAAGTACTACACATGATCAAGGGATATTTACAGTGTATAGAATAGATTTCTACAGTATACTACCGTTTGCAACATAATTCTATAGTAAATAGTAATACTGTATAATTTTTTCATGTGGGTGGGGGCAGATACTGGTCTGGGGTAGTTCACCAGACAAGGAGTGGACAGAGCCTGGGACTGGCTTTTCTTCATACTGACTTACCAATTGATTTAGGTAAGTGGTGTGGTGCAATGGGCAGAATGGCCTGAACTGAATTGAAAATGAAATACAGAAATATCTCATTGATGTAAGTATTCACAACCCTGAGTTAATACTTTGTAGAAGCACCTTTGGCAGTGATTACAGCTGTGAGTCTTTCTGGGTAAGTCTCTAAGAGCTTTCCACACCACAACATTTGCCCATTATTCTGTTCATAATTCCTCAAGCACTGTCGAATTGGTTATTGATCATTGTTAGACAGCCATTTTGAGGTCTTTACGTAGATTTCAAGTAGATTTTAGTCACTGCAACTCTGGCCACTCAGGAGCATTCACTCTCTTCTTGGTAAGCAACTCCAGTGTAGATTTGGCCTTGTGTTTTAGGTTATTTTTAGACTACCTTTGTGAGGCATTGGTTCCGGGTTGGAGCGAGCGGTCGCATCTACACTTCGGTCCGCAGGTAGTATAACTTTTCATTACATTTCATTATAGTACAACGGTTTGATTTGTCTAATCTTAGCAATTTCTTCTTAGCTAGCTACATAGCCGTCTTTGTATCAAAGATAATTGCGTAATTATCGTATTTCGTCGTCCTAACGTAGTCTACACTGCTATCTGCCCAGCAGCTAGCTAACGTCCACTAGCACTGTAGAAACTATTACACTCAACGACTCGATTAGTGTAGTGTTAGCTAGCTACATAGTTGTCTTTGCTGTCTTCGTATCCAAGGTAATTGTGTAGTTTAGAGTGTGTAGACTTAGAGTGATTATCTTAATTTACCGAGGTTAGCTAGCCAGCTACTTGTCGTCCTTAACGTAGGAGTTACTGCTAGCTAGCTAGCCAACAGCTAGCCAACGTCTTCCGATTTGAACTTCAACAACCCGGTCAACATTCCGCCTCGCTCCACAGGTAGTATCACATTTTCATTTCACTTCATTACAGTACAACGGTTTGATTTGTTTGATCGTAGCTAGCTAGCTACATAGCCGTCTTTGTATCTAAGACAATTGTGTAGTCTGGAGCGATTTTCTAGGTTAGCTAGCCAGCTATTGTCGTTCTTTTAACGTAACGTTACATAATCAACACTGCTAGCTAGCCAGCTAGCCCCCGAATGGCAGCACTGTAGAAACTATTACACTCGACGGAACGACTTGATTAGTGTAGTGTCAACAACGTAGCCACTGCCAGCTAGCCTACTCCAGCAGTACTGTATCATTTCAATCATTTTAGTCAATAAGATTCTTGCTACGTAAGCTTAACGTTCTGAACATTCGATAAGTGTAGTCCACTTGTCATTCCAATCTCCTTTGCATTAGCGTAGCCTCTTCTGTAGCCTGTCAACTATGTGTCTATCTATCCCTGTTCTCTCCTCTCTACACAGACAATACAAACGCTCCACACCGCGTGGCCGCGGCCACCCTAATCTGGTGGTCCCAGCGCGCACGACCCACGTGGAGTTCCAGGTCTCCGGTAGCCTCTGGAACTGCCGATCTGCGGCCAACAAGGCAGAGTTCATCTCAGCCTATGCCTCCCTCCAGTCCCTCGACTTCTTGGCACTGACGGAAACATGGATCACCACAGACAACACTGCTACTCCTACTGCTCTCTCTTCGTCCGCCCACGTGTTCTCGCACACCCGAGAGCTTCTGGTCAGCGGGGTGGTGGCACCGGGATCCTCATCTCTCCCAAGTGGTCATTCTCTCTTTCTCCCCTTACCCATCTGTCTATCGCCTCCTTTGAATTCCATGCTGTCACAGTTACCAGCCCTTTCAAGCTTAACATCCTTATCATTTATCGCCCTCCAGGTTCCCTCGTAGAGTTCATCAATGAGCTTGATGCCTTGATAAGCTCCTTTCCTGAGGACGGCTCACCTCTCACAGTCCTGGGCGACTTTAACCTCCCCACGTCTACCTTTGACTCATTCCTCTCTGCCTCCTTCTTTCCACTCCTCTCCTCTTTTGACCTCACCCTCTCACCTTCCCCCCCTACTCACAAGGCAGGCAATACGCTCGACCTCATCTTTACCAGATGCTTTTCTTCCACTAACCTCATTGCAACTCCCCTCCAATTCTCCGACCACTACCTTGTATCCTTTTCCCTCTCGCTCTCATCCAACACTTCCCACACTGCCCCTACTCGGATGGTATCGCGCCGTCCCAACCTTCGCTCCCTCTCCCCCGCTACTCTCTCCTCTTCCATCCTATCATCTCTTCCCTCTGCTCATACCTTCTCCAACCTATCTCCTGATTCTGCCTCCTCAACCCTCCTCTCTTCCCTTTCTGCATCTTTTGACTCTCTATGTCCCCTATCCTCCAGGCCGGCTCGGTCCTCCCCTCCCGCTCCGTGGCTCGACGACTCATTGCGAGCTCACAGAACAGTGCTCCGGGCAGCCGAGCGGAAATGGAGGAAAACTCGCCTCCCTGCGGACCTGGCATCCTTTCACTCCCTCCTCTCTACATTTTCCTCCTCTGTCTCTGCTGCTAAAGCCACTTTCTTCCACTCTAAATTCCAAGCATCTGCCTCTAACCCTAGGAAGCTCTTTGCCACCTTCTCCTCCCTCCTGAAGCCTCCTCCCCCTCCCCCCCCCTCCTCCCTCTCTGCAGATGACTTCGTCAACCATTTTGAAAAGAAGGTCGACGACATCCGATCCTTGTTTGCTAAGTCAAACGACACCGCTGGTTCTGATCACACTGCCCTACCCTGTTCTCTGACCTCTTTCTCCCCTCTCTCTCCAGATGAAATCTCGCTTCTTGTGACGGCCGGCCGCCCAACAACCTGCCCGCTTGACCCTATCCCCTCCTCTCTTCTCCAGACCATTTCCGGAGACCTTCTCCCTTACCTCACCTCGCTCATCAACTCATCCCTGACCGCTGGCTACGTCCCTTCCGTCTTCAAGAGAGCGAGAGTTGCACCCCTTCTGAAAAAACCTACACTCGATCCCTCCGATGTCAACAACTACAGACCAGTATCCCTTCTTTCTTTTCTCTCCAAAACTCTTGAACGTGCCGTCCTTGGCCAGCTCTCCCGCTATCTCTCTCAGAATGACCTTCTTGATCCAAATCAGTCAGGTTTCAAGACTAGTCATTCAACTGAGACTGCTCTTCTCTGTATCACGGAGGCGCTCCGCACTGCTAAAGCTAACTCTCTCTCCTCTGCTCTCATCCTTCTAGACCTATCGGCTGCCTTCGACACTGTGAACCATCAGATCCTCCTCTCCACCCTCTCCGAGTTGGGCATCTCCGGTGCGGCCCACGCTTGGATTGCGTCCTACCTGACAGGTCGCTCCTACCAGGTGGCGTGGCGAGAATCTGTCTCCTCGCCACGCGCTCTCACCACTGGTGTCCCCAGGGCTCTGTTCTAGGCCCTCTCCTATTTTCGCTATACACCAAGTCACTTGGCTCTGTCATAACCTCACATGGTCTCTCCTATCATTGCTATGCAGACGACACACAATTAATCTTCTCCTTTCCCCCTTCTGATGACCAGGTGGCGAATCGCATCTCTGCATGTCTGGCAGACATATCAGTGTGGATGACGGATCACCACCTCAAGCTGAACCTCGGCAAGACGGAGCTGCTCTTCCTCCCGGGGAAGGACTGCCCGTTCCATGATCTCGCCATCACGGTTGACAACTCCATTGTGTCCTCCTCCCAGAGTGCTAAGAACCTTGGCGTGATCCTGGACAACACCCTGTCGTTCTCAACTAACATCAAGGCGGTGGCCCGTTCCTGTAGGTTCATGCTCTACAACATCCGCAGAGTACGACCCTGCCTCACACAGGAAGCGGCGCAGGTCCTAATCCAGGCACTTGTCATCTCCCGTCTGGATTACTGCAACTCGCTGTTGGCTGGGCTCCCTGCCTGTGCCATTAAACCCCTACAACTCATCCAGAACGCCGCAGCCCGTCTGGTGTTCAACCTTCCCAAGTTCTCTCACGTCACCCCGCTCCTCCGCTCTCTCCACTGGCTTCCAGTTGAAGCTCGCATCCGCTACAAGACCATGGTGCTTGCCTACGGAGCTGTGAGGGGAACGGCACCGCAGTACCTCCAGGCTCTGATCAGGCCCTACACCCAAACAAGGGCACTGCGTTCATCCACCTCTGGCCTGCTCGCCTCCCTACCACTGAGGAAGTACAGTTCCCGCTCAGCCCAGTCAAAACTGTTCGCTGCTCTGGCCCCCCAATGGTGGAACAAACTCCCTCACGACGCCAGGACAGCGGAGTCAATCACCACCTTCCGGAGACACCTGAAACCCCACCTCTTCAAGGAATACCTAGGATAGGATAAAGCAATCCTTCTCACCCCCCCCCCCCCTTAAATGATTTAGATGCACTATTGTAAAGTGGCTGTTCCACTGATGTCAGAAGGTGAATTCACCAATTTGTAAGTCGCTCTGGATAAGAGCGTCTGCTAAATGACTTAAATGTAAATGTAAATGAAAACCTCCCTGGTCTTTGTGGTTTAATCTGTGTTTGAAATGCACTGCTTGACTGAGGGAGCTTACAAATAATTGAATGTGTGGGGTACAGAGATGAGGTAGTCATTCAAAAATCATGTTAAACACTATTATTGCACACAGAGTGAGTCCATGCATTCTATTATGTTACTTGTTACACACATTTCTACTCCTGAATTTATTTAGGCTTGTCATAACAAAGGGGTTGACTACTTATTGACTGAAGAAATTTCTGCTTTTCATTTTTTATTAATTGGTAAAAAATAAAATAAAAAGGAAAAACATCATTCCACTTTGACATTATGGGGTATTGTTTGTTGGCCAATTAATTTAATCAATTTTAAATTCAGGCTGGAACACTTTTTTTGTTGTTGAAAAAGTCAAGGGCTGTGAATACTTTCTGAAGGCACTGTACATATTTCCGTCGTGCTTAAGTCTAAAGTGATGGAAACAATTTGGCAAGTGACTCAAATGCCTCAGTCTAGTCATTATATGATTTGTGAAACATATGGCTTTATGTTGAGACAATGTTGAAATGATGTTGTACACCGGATTGATAGGTACAGTGGATGTCTAAGAATCCTTAGTGAAAATACTGATCTGCTTTACTTGACTCCTTACGCTGCTGTATGTGAGATCATGCTGCTCTCTGTTGGTCAGATGATGTCAATGGAGGTGATTTGATATTGAGCCTGTTCTCTGAAAGACTCATCCCAAATGAATGTATGGTTGACAAAAATGATGATTCAAGTAATTTAGGGTGAAGACTGCCCCTTAACAGAGTACAGTAAAGTAGTAAAGTATTAGTTGCATACAGGTTGATACTATCATCATATTATGCATAAGGCAGTCATTGTAAATACTCATTTGTTCTTAACTGACTTACCTAGTTAAACTTCTAATGGCTTGAATACCGCTAACGGTGTCGATATGTCAACAGCCAGTAAAAGTGCAGGGCGCCAAATTCAAAACATCAGAAATCTCATAATTAAAATTCCTCAAACATAGAAGTATTTTACACCATTTTAAAGATACACTTGTTGTTAATCCCACCACAGTGTCCGATTTCAAAAAGGCTTTACAGCGAAAGCACATCATATGATTATGTTAGGTCAGAGCCTAGTCACAGAAAAACACACAGCCATTTTCCAGCCAAAGAGAGGAGTCACAAAAAGCAGAAATAGAGAAATGTCACGCCTTGGTCTTAGTATTTTGTGTTTTAGTTAATTAGTTGGTCAGGCCAGGGTGTGACATGGGTTTATGTTATTGTGTTGTCGTATTGGGGTTTTTGTAGGCATTGGGATTGTGGTTGATTAGGGGTGTGTTTAGTTTAGGTTTGGCTGCCTGAGGCGGTTCTCGATCAGAGTCAGGTGATTCTTGTTGTCTCTGATGGGGAACCGTATTTAGGTAGCCTGGGTTTCACTGTGTATTTCGTGGGTGATTGTTCCTGTCTCTGTGTAGTTTCACCAGATAGGCCGTACTTAGGTTTCACGTTCCGTTTTGTTGTTTTGTATTTGTCTCAGTATTTTCATGTAATCGTCATTTTGTTTCATTAAAAAACATGAGTAACCAACACACTGCATTTCGGTCCGACTCTCTTTCGACAAACGAAGAACGTTGTTACAATAAATGAATCACTAACCTTTGATCTTCAACAGAGCCACATCAATTTATAGAAATACTCATAATAAACATTGATAAAATATACAACTATCATGCATGGAATTATAGATACACTTCTCCTTAATGCAACTGCTGTGTCAGATTTCAAAAAAACTTTACGGAAAAAGCACACCATGCAATAATCTGAGTACGGCGCTCAGACAACAAATCAAGTCATACAGATATCCATCATGTTGGGAGTCAACAGAAGTCAGAAATAGTGCTATAAATATTCACTTACCTTTGATGATCTTCATCAGAATGCACTCCCAGGAATCCCAGTTCCACAATAAATGTTTGATTTGTTTGATAAAGTCCATCATTTATGTCCAAATACCTCCTTTTTGCTTGCGAGTTTAGCCCTGTAATTCAAATGCTCAATGCGCGATCGCTTAGTACAGACAAAAAGTCAAAAAAGTTATATTACAGTTCGTAGAAACATGTCAAATGATGTATAGAATCAATCTTTAGGCTGTTTTTATCATAAATCTTCAATAATGTTCCAACCGGAGAATTCCTTTGTCTTCAGAAATGCAATGGAACTCAAGCTAACTCTCACATGAACGAGCGGGACCAGCTCGTGGCACTCTGACAGGCCACTGACTCAATCCTCTCTCATTCCCCCCTGCTTCACAGTAAAAGCATCAAACAAGGTTCTAAAGACTGAATGCAATGGAACTCAAGCTAACTCTCACGTGAACGAGCGTGACCAGCTCGTGGCACTCTAACAGGCCACTGACTCAATCCTCTCTCATCCCCCCCCTGCTTCACAGTAGAAGCATCAAACATGGTTCTAAAGACTGTTGACATCTAGTGGAAGCTTTGGGAAGTGCATTTTGACCCCATAGACACTGTATATTCAATAGGCAAAGAGTTGAAAAACTACAAACCTCAGATTTACCACTTCCTGGTTGGATTTTTTCTCGGTTTTTGCCTGCCAAATGAGTTCTGTTATACTCAGACATCATTCAAACAGTTTTAGAAACTTCAGTGTTTTCTATCCAAATCTACTTATAATATGCATATATTAGCAACTGGGCCTGAGTAGCAGGCAATTTACTCTGGGCACCTTATTCATCCAAGCTACTTAATACTGCCCCCAGCCATAACAAGTAAAGGTTAATAAAAAAAAATGTATAGATGTTCATATCTGATCATTTTCCTCTTACAGGCACATAAGCCACGGAATGCATCTCATCATGCAACTGCGTATGTTGACACGGTAATTACAAATGTTTGATAAAAAGAGTTATATAAAGTTATATAAAAACAGAGTTATATAATAAACAGTATATATATAAAACAGTTTTGCTTTTTATAACCCATGATTAGGGTTGTTTGATACACCAGAGAACCAACTGTAGCGCTTGTCGTTTGGGGAAAGAGAGGAGGACCAAAATGCAGCTTGATGATTATCTCCTTTTAATAGAATACTTTAACAACGAACAAAAAACAATAAACCGACAAAATGAACGAAGACGAAACAGTGCCGTGAGTACACAGGAAACAGGAACAATCACCCACAACCCACAATACAAAACAGGCTACCGAAATATGGTTCTCAATCAGGGACAACGATTGACAGCTGCCTCTGATTGAGAACCTTACCAGGCCAAACACAGAAATAAAAAATCATAGACAAACTAACATAGACAACCCACCCAACTCACGCCCTGGCCATACTAAAACAAAAGACAAAACAAAGGAACTAAGGTCAGAACGTGACACCAACGTACCTAATACAAGTGATTTAGAGAACTGCAAAAACTTACTTTGGAATGTAGAATTTGTGGCTTGAATGAATGTTACTTGTGAGTTTAATATTTTTTATGGCCTATAACTTTATGGCATTGGCATAGCAGTAGCTTAAGTTATACAACTTGTTTTTATCTAGCCTGCCGGGCAACATAGTCAACTTCTCAATGTAGAAAGTGGGCTAGATCTATAAATCTATAACCTTTCATCTATGTTCATCACTGCTTGTGCCTGTGGTCACCAATCCTGTGGTCACCAATCTATTTAGAATTCCATTATAATGATCATCAAGGTAAAAGGGACATTCCTTGCTGATTTTCCCTGTCAGCATAACAAATAATAAGCAGTGGCACAAAGTACTAAAGCAAAAATACTTTGAAGTACTACCTAAGTAGTTTTTTTGGGTATCTGTTGTACTTTACTATTTATATTTTTTGCAACTTTTACATCTGCTTCACTTCATTCCTAAATCAAATAATGTTATTTTTACTCCATACATTTTCCTTGACACACAAGTACTCGTTCCATTTTTAATGCTTAGCAGGACAGGAAAATGTTTCAGAACACTTTTCAAAAGAACATCCCTGATCATACTTACTGCCTCTGATCTCGCGGACTCACTAAACACAAATGCTTAGTTTATAAAGATGCCTGAGTGTTGCAGTGTGCCCCTGGCTATCCGTAAATAAATAAATAATGATGCCGACTGTTTTGCTTTGTCACGTTCTGACCCTAGTATTTGTGTTAATTGTTTGTTTTAGTTGGTGAGTTGGGTGGGCATTCTATGTTGTGTGTCTAGGTTGTTTTTCTGTGTTCAGCCTAGTGTGGTTCTCAATCAGAGGCAGGTGTCGTTAGTTGTCTCTGATTGAGAATCATCCTTAGGTAGCCTGGGTTTCACTGTTGTTTTGTGGGTAATTGTTTCTGTGTCTGTGTTTTACACCACATGGTACTGTTTTCGGTTTTGGTTATTCACGTTACGTTTATTGTTTTTGTATGGAGTGTTCAGTTTATGTGTTTAAATAAATACCATGGACACTTACCATGCTGCATATTGGTCCTCCGATCCTTCTCGCCTCTCCTCTTCAGACGAAGAGGAGGAAAGCCATTACATGCTTAATATAAGGAAATGGAAATGATTTATAGTTTTACTTTGATACTTAAGTATATTTTAGCAATTACGTTTACTTTTGATACTTAAGAATATTTCAACCCAAATACTTTTAGACTTTTACTCAAGTAGTATTTTACTGGGTGACTTTCACTTTTACTTGGTATCTTTACTTTTACTCAAGTATGACAATTGGGTACTTTTTCCACCACTGATAATAAGTGCCTTTACTTGAATAATAAATAGGCCATCCCTAGTTACCACAGCCACAAAGTCAGAAGGCCGCCTACCCGACCAATCAGATGAGGGAGTGTAATGACACATATGCCAACTCAGAAGTACTGCCTACCCGACCAATCAGATGAGGGAGAGTGATGAGGTGTATTCCGGTTCACGGGAAATGCCTAATTTTCAAAATGGCATGGAGTTCAAGTTTGAGGACCAAATAACTAAATGCATTCAGGAATAAGAATTTGCAACATTGAGAAAATACAGAAGTTTTGGACAAACTGGTAAATTGTCTTTTTTTTTGTAAACTAGCTCGTAGCTGACTTTTAATACTTATCTAAAAGCTTGAACTACTGCATTAAGTGTGAAATATCTCCTTTAACCATGGAAAGGTGATTGGGAATAAGGCCGACTACAAACAGTCTAGTTATTCCCTCCGCAAGGCAGTCAAGCAAGCAAAATGTCAGTATAGAGACAAAGTGGAGTCACAATTCAACGGCTCAGACACGAGACGTATGGGGCAGGATCTACAGACAATCACGGACACCGACGAAACACCCTCTTTGCCTGCTTTGAGGATAATACAAAGCCACCGATGCGGCCCGCTACCAAGGACTGTGGGCTCTCCTCCATGGCCGACGTAAGACATTTAAACGTGTTAACCCTCGCAAGGCTGCCGGGCCAGACGGTACCGCTAGTCGCGTCCTCAGAGCATGCACAAACCAGCTGGTTGGTGTGTTTACGAACATATTCAATCTCTCCCTATACCAGTCTTCTGTCTCCACATGCTTCAATATGGCCACCATTGTTCCTGTATCCAAGAAGGCAAAGGTAACTGAACTAAATGCCTATCGCCCCGTAGCACTCACTTTTGTCATGATGAAGTACTTTGAGAGACAAGTCAAGGATCATATCACCTCTACCTTACCTGTCACCCACTTCAATTTGCTTACCACCCGAATAGGTCCACAGACGATGCAATCGCCATCACACTGTCCTATCCCATCTGGACAAGAGGAATACATATCTAAGAAAGCTGTTCATCGACTATAGCTCAGCATTCATCACCATAGTACCCTCCAAGCGCATAATTAAACTTGAGGCCTTGGGTCTCAATCCTACCCTGTGCAATTGGGTTCTGCACTTCCTGATGGGCCGCCCCCAGGTGGTGAAGGTAAGAAACAACATCTCCACTTCGCTGATCCTCAACACTGGGACACCACAAGGATGCGTGCTCAGCCCCCTCTTGTACTCCCTGTTCACCCATGACTGCCTGGCCAAGCACGCCTCTAACTCAATCATCAAGTTTGCAGACGAGACAACAGTAGTAGGCTTGATTTCCAACAGCGACGAGACAGCCAGCAGGGAGGAGGTGAAGGCACTCAGAGTGTGGTGGCAGGAAAACAACCTCTCACTCAACGTCAACAAAACAAAGGAGATGATCGTGGACTTCAGGAAACAGCAGAGGGAGATCCCCTCTATCCACATCGACGGGACCGCAGTGGAGAAGGTGAAAAGTTTTAAGTTCCTCGGCATACACATCACGGATAAACTGAAATGGTCCACGCACACAGACAGTGTGGTGAAGAAGGCTCAACAGTTCCTCTTCAACCTCAGGAGGCTGAAGAAATGTGGCTTGTCACCTAAAACCCTCACAAACCTTTACAAGCGCACAATTGAGAGCATGCTGTCAGGCCGTATCACCGCCTGGTACGGAAACTGCACCGCCCACAACCGCAAGGCTCTCCAGAGGGTGGTGCAATCTGCACAATGCATCATTGGGGGCAAACTACTTGCCCTCCAGGACACCTACAGCACACGATCTCACAGGAAGGCCAAAAAGATAATCAAGGACAACAACCACCCAAGCCACTGCCTGTTCACCCAGCTACCATCCAGAAGGCGAGGTCAGTACAGGTGCATCAAAGCTGGGACTGAGAGACTGAAAAACAGCTTCTATCTCAAGGCCATCCGACTGACAGCCATCACTAACACAGAGAGGCTGTTGCCTACCTACAGACTTGACATCATTGGCCACTTTAATAAATGGATCACTAGTCACAATAATAATGCCACTTTAATAATGTTTATATATCTTGCATTACACATCTCATATGTATATACTATATTTTATACCATCTATTGCATCTTGCCTATGCCGCTCTGTCATTGCTCATCCATATATTTGTATGTATATATTCTTATTCTATTCCTTTACTTCGATTTGTGTGTAGTAGGTAGTTGTTGTGGAATTGTTAGATTACATGTTAGATATTGCTGCACTGTCAGAACTAGAAGCACAAGCATTTCGCTACACTCGCAATAACATCTGCTAACCACGTGTATGTGACCAATAGCATTTGATTCGATTTAAAATGAGCTACCTTTCCAGCATAAAGAATTCCATTCCAAGTACAGAGTTATTCTGTATAATAGATAAACATTGTTAGTTCAAAGGCACTTAAATCTTTTGTCTTGCACATTCACCCTCTGAATGGCACATCTACACTAATTGAAATGGATTTAACATGTGACATAAATAAAGGATCATAGCTTTTACTTGGTCAGTCTATGTCATGGAAAGAGCAGGTGTTGCTAATGTTTTGTATAGTCAGTGTATATAGAAGTAGTTTAATGGCAACTTTTATTTGTTAAATATGTGTAAAAAAAGAAAATCCTGATATTTCTTATAGCTCTCAGATACATGGCAGACACTTTAAAACAAACTTCTTTTTGGTTAATTTTTTTACTGATTTTCCATGTATGAATCTGTTATTCAATGCTTTTCTATGGGCAATTAGTGGTAATAACTAAATGTATCCACAATTCATTTTGTAATATATATTTGTTTGATACCTAAAGAGATCATAAAATTCTAAATCAAGTAGCTGAATGATCCATGGTATGACCATCTTTAAAAAAAATCCATATGCTAGTGAAGTAGAACCCCCCTCCCCCCAACTTAGACTCTTAAGATTAAACACATCTGTACTTTTTCAAGGTGCTTATTCTTTTAGAAATTGTCATCTGTTCCAGATGTTTTACCACTGCTAAGAAAGTAAAATACAACGTGAAAGTGAGTGCATAGTCAAAACAAAGGCAAAACAATAGTACAATTTGATTTGGACCAGGAGACTTTTTAAAATTGTACATTTATTTAACTAGGCAAGTCAGTTAACTTGTTATGGCTGGGGGCAGTATTGAGTAGCTTGGATGAATAAGGTGCCCAGAGTAAACTGTCTGCTACTCAGGCCCAGTTGCTAATATATGCATATTATTAGTAGATTTCGATAGAAAACACTCTGAAGTTTCTAAAACTGTTTGAATGATGTCTGTGAGTATAACAGAACTCATATGGCAGGCAAAAACCTGAGAAAAAATCCAACCAAAAAGTGGGAAATCTGAAGTTTGTAGTTTTTCAACTCATTCCCTATCGAATGCACAGTCTATGGGGTCAAATTGCATGTCCTACAGCTTCCACTAGATATAAACAGTCTTTAGAACCTTATTTGATGCTTCTACTGTGAAGTGGGGGCGAATGAGAGGGGAATGGGTCAGAGGTCTGCCAGAGAGCCACGAGCTGGCCACGCTCTTTCACGTGAGAGTTAGCTTCTACAGACAAAGGAATTCTCTGGTTGGAACATTTTTGAAGATTTATGTTAAAAACATCCTAAAGATTGATTCTATACTTCGTTTGACATGTTTCTACGGACTGTAATATGACTTTACGGAACTTTTTGACTTTTTGTCTGCTCCTAGTGATCGCGCGTCATGAATTTGGATTACTGGGCTAAACTCACGAACAAAAAGGAGGTATTTGGACATAAATTATGGACTTTATCGAACAATAAAACATTTATTGTGGAACTGGGATTCCTGGGAGTGCACTCTGATGAAGATCATCAAAGGTAAGCAAATATTTATAATGCTATTTCTCACTTCTGTTGACTACACAACATGGCGGATATCTGTTTGGGTTGTTTTGGTTTCTGAGCGCCATACTCAGATTATAGCATGGTGTGCTTTTTCTGTAAAGTTTTTTAAAAATCTGACACAGCCGATGCATTAAGGAGAAGTGTATCTATAATTCCGTGCATAATAGTTGTATCTTTTGTCAATGTTTATTATGAGTATTTCTGTAAATTGATGTGGCTCTCTGCAACATCACCAGATGTTTTGGAACTACTGAACGTAACACGCCAATGTAAACTCAGATGTTTTGATATAAATATGAACTTTATCGAACAAAACATACATGTATTGTGTAACATGAAGTCCTATGAGTGTCATCTGATGAAGATCATCAAAGGTTAGTGATTAATTTATCTCTATTTATGCTTCTTGTAACTCCTCTCTTTGACTGGAAGAATTTCTGTGTTTTTCTGTGACTTGGCTCTGACCTAACATAATCGTTTGGTTTGCTTTCGCTTTAAAGCCTTTTTGGAATCGGACACCATGGTGTGATTAACAAGACGTGAATCTTTAAAATGGTGTAATATATGTTTGAGGAACTTTAATTATGGGATTTCTGTTGTTTTGAATTTGGGGCCCTGCACTGGCTGTTGTCATATCGATCCCGTTAGCGGGATCTCAGCCCAAACAATTAATTTCTTTCAGTGACGGCCTAGGAACACGGGGTTAATTGCCTCGGTCAGGGGCAGAACAACCGATTTTTAACTTGTCGGCTCAGGGATTTGATTTTGCAACCTTCCGGTTACTAGTCCACCATTCTAACCACCAGGCTACCTGCCGACTTGGACCAAGGAACTTGGGCTAAGGCACAGGTACAGTACTTAATCATCTATTGTACCTAATATCATGGAAAAATGTATCATGTTGCACACCCAGAGCCCAGTACTTTACAACAAACTTAAAAACAAATAAAATACCTGAAATAATTATTTACCATCATAAGTTCTAGATGAGATCAGGCATGTGCAATTGAATAACCATGTGTGTATCTCATACATATACTACATGACCAAACATCTCATTCCAAAATCATAGAAATTAATATGGAGTTGGTCCCCCCTTTGCTACTAAAACAGCCTCCACTCTTCTGGGAAGGCTTTCCACAAGATGTTGGAACATTGCTGCGGGGACTTGCTTCCATTCAGCCACAAGAACATTAGTGAGGTCAGGCACTGATGTTGGGCGATTAGGCCTGGCTTGTAGTCGGCGTTCCAATTCATCCCAAAGGTGTTCGATGGAGTTGAGGTCAGGGCTCTGTGTAAGCCAGTCAAGTTCTTCCACACTGATCTCGACAAACCATTTCTATATGGACCTGGCTTTGTGCACGGTGGCATTGTCATGCTGAAACAGGAAAGGGCCTTCCCCAAACTGTTGCCCCAAAGCACAGAATTGTCTATGATGTCATTGCATGCTGTAGTGTTAAGATGACCCTTCACTGGAACTAAGGGGCCTAGACCGAACCATGAAAAACAGCCCCAGACCATTATTCCTCCTCCACCTAACTTTACAGTTGGCACTATGCATTCGGACAGGTAGCGTTCTCCTGGCATCTGCCAAACCCAGATTCGTCCGTCACACTGCTAGATGGTGAAGCGTGATTATTTACTCCAGAGAACAGTTTCCAATGGCGGGGCGATTTGCATGGAAACCCTTTTCATGATGCTCCCAACAAACAGTTCTTGTGCTGACATTGCGTCCAGAGGCTGTTTGGAAGTCGACTTTGAGTGTTTTAACTGAGGACAGACGATTTATACGCCATTTAGCACTCGGCGGTCCCATTTTATGAGCTTGTGTGACCTACCACTTCGCAGCTGAGCCATTGTTGCAG
Organism: Oncorhynchus masou masou; assembly: GCF_036934945.1. NCBI lineage: Eukaryota > Metazoa > Chordata > Actinopteri > Salmoniformes > Salmonidae > Oncorhynchus > Oncorhynchus masou. Next base: position 36,188,076 of record NC_088226.1, on the reverse strand, counting down.
CTAGACGTTTCCACTTCATAATAACAGCAATTACAGTTGAGCGGGGCAGCTCTAGCAGGGCCGAAATGTGACGAACTGACTTGTTGGAAAGGTGGAATCCTATGACAGTGCCACGTTGAAAGTCACTGGGCTCTTCAGTAAGCCCATTCTACTGCCAATGTTTGGCTATGAAGATTGCACGGCCGTGTGCTCGATTCTATACACCTGTCAGCAACGGGTGTGGCTGAAATAGACAAATCCACGTTGAAGATGAGTCCACATACTTTTGTATATATAGTGTATGTTATAACGTTAATACATTTTTATCTTTTTCACTTTGTGATGCCTTGTTTTTTTTGCCATCTGATTCCTATGAGATCAGAGTCAGCATGGACTTGGAGATCCTGAGAGGACAATTCAGTGGAGCGCATTTCCTGAACACCTCTGACATCCAGTCACTAGAGGCAGGCTCCAGAGAGTAATACTCCTTCCTTATTCAGCTACATAGACCTTGCTGAACCAGAGACGGTCATGTTCCTTGCTGTGTGTTCTTGTGACAAGGATTCTCTGAAGTCTGACATCTCTTATGTTGCTAGAGCCACAAACATTTGACCATTTGTACTATTTGTTCCAACTAAGTCAACTATATCATAATATTCAGGTCCAAACCTAAAGCAGTCCTCTGGATCAAATGTAATAGCACTGGTTGTATTAGTCATTGGTACTGCTGCCTTCATTATTGCTGTATTAGTTGTAAGCAGGATGCGACCGACTCTCGAATAATCCTGACCTCACCGAGACCCATGTCACGACAAGCTTGCTGTAACAAGTATAGGCTACATTCAACAGGAAAAAAAATCTAAGAGTGTTATTACACTTGCCTCTCTTCATTATATTCCCAATTTAAAAAAAAACTTTTCATCATATTAATAATTTTGGGGGGGTAACTTCTTTCTATTATTTTAGGACAAACACCTATTCACATATTGCATGCTGTGAATATCTGATTTTACATGTATTTGCTTAGTTTAACCACAGGGTGACAGTCAAGGACCAGCAGTTGCTTTTCATCACTGATTTGTCTGTAGTGCTTTAGCATTGTGGTCATATCATGTGGGCACATTTAAAACTTTAGCAATTAAACTGGCTACGAAAACACATCTACCATACTGTTTTGTTGTACTGTGATTGAAAGGGAACTATTTTACATTAATGTATTCATAGAATCTACTGGCATCCCATTTTTTATATTATACATTGTGTGATGAGTCAATAACATGAATACAAATCTTATAAATTGCCAGTTAATAGTCAGGATTTAATTCCTAAAATTTCAAACAAAAACCACCAAAGTGTGTATGTTTGTTTCCTGATTCTAACAAAAACTAGTCTAGCATCATAAGGGCTTACTGAGACTATCCCATTCCTTTGTATATCATATTAGGTATTTCCCTCAAACAAATAATTCAAACTCCATTTTAGGTCAGAATGAGCATTTAATTTAATTGAGTGACTTTCCAAGGATATTTATTGTCTCGCATTAGCAAATCAAATCCAATTTTATTGGTCACATATATATTTAGCAGATGTTATTGCGGGTATAGTGAAATGCTTGTGTTCCTAACAGTTCACTGTGCAATTATCTCCTAGTATCTCTCTTCAATGGAAGAGCCAAAACATGTTTATAGCCTAGTTGATTTATGCCCTATTTAAAAACTTAACACTTCAAATGATGCATTGTATGGAGGGAAAAACACATCTAATTGCAGCAAACAGGGCTACCAGTAAAAATACTAAGGCTAATGATGTCAGCTAATGTTTACATGTAGGATCGTGAGGATGTAACACCACTAAATACCATAAAGGCATTTCTGGAGACAAGCATGGATAGCTCCCCAGGAAAAACACCCATTAAAGTATCATCAAATTGTATTTGGAGAGGTTTTGAGTTTACATAGAAAACCCCCCTTATCACTCATCATACCAAGATTTTCAAGATCACACATTAGAGCTGGAAAGATGGTGGCTGTTGAATGAGTGTTACGCCAATGTGCAGGTTGTATTGGGTGACTTTAACTAGGTTAAAAACTACAGCTGGTCCATTTTTGGGCAAGGAAGGATACAGTGGCTGTGTTGTTCTTTTCATGGGATTGAAAACACAGCTTTGTCCCCAGAACTCATCATCTGTGGGCCCCTGCATCCTGTAGAGGGACACTGGCTTAGATAAAGACAAAAGCTATGTTCAAATACCCATACTAATATACTGTATACTATATACTATTAGTTAATTTTAGTATACTACAAACGAACGGTATTGTTCGCACACTGGACACTCTGGCTGAGGAGTAGGGTTGATATGAGCGTTCAACGGCAGTCAAGCACCCAAGCTAACTGGCTAACGTTGGCTCGCTACTTCCAGACACAAATGATAGAACACCCCACTCTGACAATTTCTTGCCCTAGCATAGCTGGTTAGGCTGTTTTCATATCATCCAGAGCATTGGCGACTGTGCCTGTGCTGCTGGCAACAATTTAATTACGCTTTTTGTTTTGCCAAAGTTTACTGACACTGGCCATATTCAACTGGTATTGAGTATTTGTAAATTCATCAGTTATTTGGCGCTCTGGCAAACTCAGACGAGTGCTATTAACTCCATTGAAACGCACAACGACTATACCACTTAGCTAAGCATGATGTGAATAATCAAGTCAATAAACATTGTGAAGTTAGTTAGATTTCTAGATAGTTAAAATAATGCCTGGCAAGTTCGATATATTAGTAGCCAACTACGTTAGTTAACATACTAGCTAACGTACTGGTGCATAGTGCTGTATTGCTATGCGGTTCGTATGGATAACTTTGAAGCCACGGCCATTTTCTGAAGAATTACATTATGGGCTATAAAAGTACGGAAATAGTGTCCACTGCGTGTATGCTTCGTATTTTGGCGAATTTAGTACATCCGGGAACTTTTGGCATGCTAACTATATCCATACTATGACCAATAAGCATACTATATACTCAATTTACATCACAAATAGTACGGTTAATATGAGTATACTTTTTCCAGGGTTTTTCTTTATTTATACTATTTTCTACACTGTAGAATAATAATTTTTAGTAATTATTAGTAACCAAAAAAGTGTTAAACAAATCAAAATATATTTTACATTTGAGAATCTTCAAATTAACCACCCTTTGGCTTGATGACAGCTTTGCACACTCTTGGCATTCCCTCAACCAGCTTCATGAGGTAGTCACCTGGAATGCATTTCAATTAACAGGTGTGCCTGTTAAAAGTTCATTTGTGGAATTTATTTCATTCTTAATGCCAACCAACCAGTTGTGTTGTGACAAGGTAGGGGTGGTAAATAGAAAACAGCCCTATTTGGTAAAAGACCAAGTCCATATTATGGCAATAACAGTTCAAATAAGCAAAGAGAAATGACAGTCCATCAATAGTTTAAGACATGAAGGCCAGTCAATTGGGAAAATGTCAAGAACTTTGAAAGTTTTTGCTGTTGACACTGTCTGTGATTGATTTAAAATTCAAGGCACACTTAACCAGCATGGCTACCATAGCATTTTTCAGTGATAGGCCATCCCATCTGTTTTGCATTTAGTGGGACCATAATTTTTTTTTCAAAAGGATAATGACCCAAAACACACCTTCAGATGTTTAAATTCTTTGGAACTGGGGGGCAGTATTGAGTAGCTTGGATGATTAAGGTGCCCAGAGTAAACTGCCTACTACTCAGGCCCAGTTGCTAATATATGCATAATATTAGTAGAGTAGATAGATAGAAAATACTCTGAAGTTTCTGAAACTGTTTGAATGATGTCTGTGAGTATAACAGAACTCATATGGCAGACAAAAACCTGAGAAAATATCCAATCAGGAAGTGGGAAAACTGAGGTTAGTAGTTTTTCAAGTCATAGCCTATCCAATATACAGTGTCTATGGGGTCAAATTGCACTTCCACAGGCTTCCACTAGATGTCAACAGTCTTTAGAACCTTGTTTGATGCTTCTACTGTGAAGGAGGGGGTAATGAGAGGGGAATGAGTCAAGGCTCTGCCAGAGTGCCACGAGCTGATAACGCGCGCTCACGTGAGAGCGACCTGCGTTCCATCGCATTTCTACAGACAAAGGAATTCTCCGGTTGGAACATTATTGAAGATTTATGATACAAACATCCTAAAGATTGATTCTATACTTCGTTTGACATGTTTCTACGAACTGTAATATGACTTTTTGCCTGGACTTGCCCGCGCCTTGTGAGTTTGGATTGTGTACTAAACGCGCCAACAAAAAGGAGTTATTTGGTTATAAATTTATAAATTATGTTATAAATTATGGACTTTATTCAACAAATCAAACATTTATTATGGAACTGTGATTCCTGGGAGTGCATTCTGATGAAGATCATCAAAGGTAAGTGAATATTTATAATGCTATTTCTCACTTCTGTTGACTACACAACATGGCAGATATCTGTATGGCTTGTTTTGTTGTCTGAGCGCTGTACTCAGAATATTACATGGTGTGCTTTTTCAGTAAAGCTTTTTTGAAATCTGACACTGCGGTTGCATTAAGGAGAAGTTTATCTAAAGTTCCAGGCATAACAGTTGTATTTTCATCAACATTTATGATGAGTATTTCTGTAAATTGATGTGGCTGTCTGCAAAACCACGGGATGTTTTGGAAGCAAAACATTACTGAACGTGACGCGCCAATGTAAACTGAGATTTTTGGATATAAATATGAACTTTATCGAACAAAACATACAGGTATTGTGTAACATGAAGTCCTATGAGTGTCATCTGATGAAAATCATCAAAGGTTAGTGATTCATTTATCTCTATTTCTGCTTTTTGTGACTCCTCTCTTGGACTGGAAAAATGTCTGTTTTTCTCTGACTAGGTACTGACCTAACATAATTGTTTGGTGTGCTTTCATCGTAAAGCCTTTTTGAAATCAAACACGGTGGCTGGATTTACAACAAGTTTATCTTTAAAATGGTGTAAAATACTTGTATGTTTGAGGAATTGTAATTATTGGATTTCTGTTGTTTTGAATTTGGCGCCCTGCAATTTCACTGGCTGTTGGCGAGGTGGGACGCTATAGTCCCACATATCCCAGAGAGGTTTAAGGACTATTTGACCAAGAAGGAGAGTGATGGTGTGCTGCATCAGATGACCTGGCCTCCACAATCACCTGACCTCAACCCAATTGAGATGGTTTGGGATGAGTTGGACCGCAGAGTGAAGGAAAAGCAGCCAACAAGTGCTCAGCATATGTGGGAACTCTTTCAAGAGTTTTGGAAAAGCATTCCAGGTGAAGCTGGTTGAGAGAATGCCAAGCATGTGCAACGGTGTCATCAAGGCAAAGGATGGCAACTTTTGAAGAATATAAAATAGATATTGATTTGTTTAACACTTTTTTTGGTTACTACATGATTCCATGTGTGTAATTTCATAGTTATGATGTCTTCACTATTATGTAGAAAATAGTAAAAAATAAAGTAAAACCCTTGAATGAGTAGGTGTGTCCAAACGTTTTACTGGTACTGTATCTGATTTTCAATCTCACCACAGACATTACTTCAATATCATAAATCTAGGGGAAAACACGTTACATCAGAAGTTCCGTAACATTTCAAAAGTTGGTTCATCATGACTTAAAAATAAATCATCACTAACAAACCAGCATAAAGAGATAAAATTGACAATTATTCTTGATTATTTTCTATTTTTGAGAGTGATATAATGGTTAGCACCACAGTGCTCTCTGTGCCTTCTGCTCAGAGAGCAACTCACCCATAATAACAGTCCCCCTATCTCCGTGCGTCTCCCCGTCTCCAGCTGTCTCCCTCCTGCCCGTCTCTCCTGCCTCCTTCCTATTTCCCCCGACCCAGTCCCTGTCCAGCCAACTGTGTGATGTATTACTGAGGGAAAGTCAACATACAGATATATATTAATGAATAACTCAGCCTAGTCTCTAGTAGGGAGCACACAGACAGATGCTCCATCTTGTCTTGAAAGGATTGTCTCTCTCTGTCCATCTCTCATTTACCAGACTTGCTTTGTCATTCTGTGTGTCTCTCTGCATCTCTCCTCCTCACTGTCATTTGGAACCATTCTCCACTTTGCAGTTGGCCTTCCCTGTTTTACCACCACTGCAGTTCTCTACCATGTCCTTCTAAGGCAGGCAAGAGAGACCAAATACAAAAGGCCATTTGATTGAACACTATAATAAGGCTGTGTTGCTATGAAGGTAATGGCACATTATCTATGGCGATTCAGGGCATTCATTTCTGATTAAAACCGTGCCATTCTTTATAAAGACATTCAGGTCCTTCAAGATTATTTATCTTGGAGATGGATGGCTTACGTATGAGTGTATTTCTATGTGTCAAATTACCATCACTTAAGAGACCGTCTATTCGCCACAGCTTGCCAAAGTAAATGAAATATTTTCCTTTCAGACAAAAAACATACCCTATTATTATTCCATCATTCATCTTAAAGAGCCACTGAACACGCCAATTGGCACGTGTGTTTTCTGCTGCTCATTAGAAAAAGATTTCAGTCTTGGAGGTGTGTTTTCTGACCGATTCCTCGTTTGGTTAATGATGTTTGTCCCCCATCAGACACTGTAGCCTATTTCACTTCCTCAAAACCGCCAGAATGAATCTAGGATATAACTAAAGAAATATGGATGTTTTATTTGCACAATTTTACATCTAACTAAGGGGCATTATTTCAAAAGTCAAAAAACGTGTGGCGTGTTGTCTTATGTAAACAAAGTTGGAGCTGCTGTCTCACGGTCTATACTATTGGATAGACGGCAATCACCGCCGCTGTTCACCCCACATTAGTGGGCAAATGGGCATTTTAAAATTAAAACCCAACCTTCATTTACTAAAAGTATCCTATTTACACTTTGTAGTAAATTTTGACACTAGAATAACTGTTTCTAACTCATATCAATGCAACATAGGCTATTTTCAAAGGGATTCGTTGTTTTAAAGACTCCATCACTGACTCAAATAAACTCAAATCAAATTCAACCTCAACATTATTGCACACTGATACCACATGCAGATGGCTTTAGTTAATCATTGGCTTGCTGTGGGAAGGATTCCTAAAACAGTACCATGTTGTGTTTCTAAACACTAGTTGGTTATGAACATCGGCTCACCATTCAGCCTCGCCTGGTCTGTCTGTTTCTCAGTGGACGACTTGGCCAATACCATCTGAGGAAATATTAAAAACAGAGAAGGCGCGGCTTGGCAGGGTCGTGTTTCAGTGGACGCATGGCTCTCGACCTTCGCCTCTCCCGAGTCCTTACGGGAGTTGCAGCAATGGGACAAGACTGTAACTATCAATGGATTTCACAAAATTGGGTAGAAAAAGGGGTAAAAAGTACTAAAAATGTATTTTTTTAAAACCCATCAGGAACTATAAGGCCTAATTCAATGCATTGCTTAAATCCTTTCAAATCGAAAAGAGGACAATTACATCAGAAAATATCAAGGGAAAAACCCTTTAGTATTTCTCCTATTATGGTGAACTGAACGTTACTGAGCAGGTAGTATATTTGACATCCCCTATCTGTACCTGACACATTGTTTATAAGCTGAGGGAAAGAGTTTAGCACAGGGTTGTGAGATAACACAGACCTGCAGAAAAATGCTGCCTGCACATGTGAGAGCTCTTCGGAGCCCCGCAGATACAGAGCTTTCATCTGTGACTAATGAGCATCTACTGATCAGATTGATCTTCCTAAATCTATAAAGTTATTTGGAGAGGGTCTGTCGTAGCCCCAAAGGTATGTTGACAAAGGGCGCCCAATTCGACAGGATTATACTGTATTTCAGCCCAGACTTTGAATCTGCCGTTAAATACATCCTGCCTTTTCACTCTTGATACATCTGGAATGAAAAGAGGGTGGAATTTCTTTAGCCGATTGCAAGTTTAAAAACCTTACTCGACTTATTTGTCAACTCGGAAAGTGTCAACAAATTAAATGCAGGCTCAAGGGTTATGTTTACAAACTGGAAACCCATTCAGACTTATATCGGTAAGCAGATCGGAATCGGCCGATATTAGCTAAAAATGCCAAAATTTGCATCGGCTCTGTGTATAGTTAAACGCCTATGTGCAAAGCCGATGTCAAAGCTGATGTGCATACCTGTATAACGTAGGTAGATGGCATAATACAGTGCTACACGTGAAACACAGCATTCCTAATGTAGAGCACAATGTCTGCTGTGTGGATCTATATTGAAGTTTCAAAGGAAAGATAACAAAAAGGCTATTATTTCTATTATTACTATTATTACTATTATTTCCCGAGGAGGGGAGAAAGTGAAATCTTTCAATACCACAAATCTAACTACTCATTTGAAATTGCATCACCCCCAGACGTTCAGCGACTACTTAGAACAAAAGTAGAAAAGAAATAAGCGCACACCTCCAACAATTAAACAAGTTCAAGTCGTGCAGTCATTTCAATGAGCAGTCATTTGAAAGAGCAAGACATTTTCATTGAGACAACTCAAAGGTGAAATCCATTAACGCCAAGATAATGGTTTTCATTGCCTTTGACAATCAACCGTTCTCTATCGTGGATGATGTTGGCTTTCGCCGACTGGTGGAGCACCCCGAGCCCCAGGACACACCACCAAGTAGGCGCTATTCTTCAGATGTTGCCTTACCGGAGTTTCACAGTATTGTTGAAACGCACATCCATGAGCTACTTGCTATGGACGTCACTGATATTAGCTTCACGACTGACATTTGGACCAGCGATGTCAGCCCCATGAGCATGCTGAGTCTGACAGCACAGTGGGTCGACGAGGACTTAGTACTGAGGAAAGCCATATTTTACTTCAATGGCATTTGAGAACATGTTTGAAACTTGGAAAATCCCCAAGAACAAAGTACACGATGTGCTACGTGATAATGCACGTAACATGACAAAGGCTTTGGAAGAATGCGGAGTTGCCAGTTTTCCATGCATGGCACACATGCTGCAACTGGCTGTGAACGAAGGTGTTTTTGCCCAACGCAGCCTATCTGACACAGTGGCAACAGTTAGGAAGATAGTGGGTCATTTTAAACACTCACAGCTAGCATACAGCCCCCTGCAAGCAATACAGGAGCAGGTTGGAGTGAAAACGACAAAGCTAAAGTGAGATATTTCCACTAGATGGAACAGTACGTTTTACATGATGGAGAGGCTGCTGGAACAAAAATGAGTGCTTGGCGTGTACGCAGCCGGCTATGAGTTACCTGCAACAATCAGTGCAAATCAGTGGACTCTCATTGAACACACTCCTAGCTCCATTCAAACAACTGACTTGATAAATGAGCTCATCAACTGCGTCTGCAGCAGACGTGATACCCTCTGTCATGGCATTGAAACGCCTGCTCAACAAAACTGCTGACACAGACCGTGGGGTTCAAACTTCAAAAAGCTGAAACTTCACTGCTTGACGTGTGATGAAATCCTTGTTGAGAATGAAACGACTGAACAAATGAACAACGAAACAGCACAGCAAGTAAGTGAAAGAGATAGGTTTTGATTATGTTTTACTGGTAATGGAGACATATGTAAATGCCACCAAAATAACTTGTCTGTCTGTCTGTCTGTCTGTCTGTCTGTCTGTCTGTCTGTCTTCCCATCCTAGCTAAAGCTGCGCGCAAGTATCTTGGTGCTCCTTGTGCCAGTGTGGACAGTGAGCCCTTTTCAGTGCAGCTTAACACATTGTACTCGAAAAATAAACCAAGCAGGTCGTCTTTGTAGAAAAACCTCCTGTCAATGTTAAAATTGTAAATGGGCAGTCATATTGTAACCCAGCCATCGAGAGTCACTGGGGGAAAAAATTAACTAAGCCCAATGGCTTTTCATGTCACGCCCTGACCTTAGAGAGCAGCTAGGAAGGCGGAGGCAGCTAGAAAGGGGGCCCAGCATTACGAGGGGATACAGCTAGCACGGAAGCCCGAGAAGCCACTCCCAAAAAATGTTTTGGGGGGCACACGAGGAGATTGGCTGAGTCAGGTTGGAGACCTGAGCCAACTCGTCGTGCTTACCGTGGGGAGAGTGTGACTAGTCAGGCCCCATGTTATGGGTGCGTGCGCACTCATAGCCCGGTGCACTATATTCCAGCTCCCCGCATCGGCCTGGCTAGAGTGGGCATCCAGCCAGGACGGATTGTGCCGGCTCAGCGCATCTGGCCTCCAGGGCGTCTCTTCGGTCCAGGATACCCTGCGCCGGCTCTGCGCACTGTGTCTCCGGTGCACTCTCACAACCCAGTGCATCCTGTGCCAATGCCCCGCAGTTGCCGGGCTAGGGTGAGCATTCAGCCAGGACGGGTTGTGCCAGCTCTACTCTCCAGACCTCCAGTGCGTCTCCACGGTCCAGTGATGATCCATGGCACAAAGCCTCCAGTGATGATCCATGGCACGAAACCTCCAGTGATGATCCATGGCACGAAACCTCCAGTGATGATCCATGGCCCGGAGCCTCCAGTGATGATCCATGGCACGAAGCCTCCAGTGATGATCCATGGCACGGGGCCTCCAGTGATGATCCATGGCACGAAGCCTCCAGTGATGATCCATGGCCCGGAGCCTTCAGTGATGATCCATGGCCCGGAGCCTCCAGGGATGATCCATGGCCCGGAACCTCCAGTGATGATCCATGGCACGGAGCCTCCAGTGATGATCCATGGCACAGAGCCTCCAGTGATGATCCATGGCACGGTGCCTCCAGTGATGATCCATGGCCCGGAGGTTTCAGTGAGGATCCATGGCACGGGGCCTCCAGTGATGATCCATGGCACGGAGCCTCCAGTGATGATCCATGGCACGGAGCCTCCAGTGATGATCCATGGCACGGAGCCTCCAGTGATGATCCATGGCACGGAGCCTCCAGTGATGATCCATGGCACGGAGCCTCCAGTGATGATCCATGGCACGGAGCCTCCAGTGATGATCCATGGCACGGTGCCTCCAGTGATGATCCATGGCCCTGAGGCTTCAGTGAGGATCCATGGCAGGAAGCCTCCAGCGTCGGTCCCCAGTCCGGAGCCCCCGGCGACGGTCCCCAGTCCATTTTTAAGTTTCTCCATACAGTCAAGATTGGATAGTAAGAAGAGCCACCAACAACCTTCTTTGTAATGCGGGGCAGCTAAAATTGTCTGTTGTGCGATAAATTACATTCATGGATTTGTCATTTTTCTAATTTACAAGTTATTAAACAATCTGTTCCAAACTGAACAAATTAACACTTTGTTTCAACTATTTAACTGTACTAAATATTGGTATCTGTATTGTTGTTTTTTTTGGCAAGGAAAATACCGGATATCGGTCTCGGCCAAAAATGTCATATCTGTGCATCCCTAAAATAAAGTATTGTGAATTGTTCCAACTGTCCGATCAGCTCCCATCTCCACCAGTGATTCAAAGCCCAGGTGCTGTCTGCATATTTATCACTACTGTCAGCCTGTGGAACAAACCTATGTTATAATCATCGCCTCCCATCACCCCCCCCCCCACCCCCGGTCTCCCCTCCCCGTCCTCATCCCTGACCCCCCCTTTACTGCATGGCTCCATCCATCTGGAAAATGTCCCCCACGGATTCTCTCCGCAGCCTGCACAAACATTCCACATAAGGCGTCTGTCCCATGCACCTCCCAGGAAATAGCTCTTAGGTATCGCAATAATCATAAAAATAAACATTTAGGGTATCTGTGATTTATCTACAAGGCGAATGCCTTCCATCATCATCTGGAAGTGATCACAAGGAGCAAAGCACTGTCCCTGACCTCGACAGCATGGTGGAGGAGAAAGAGAAGAAGGAGGAGTACGAGGACAAGGAGGAGTAAGACGAGGAGTAGGGCAGCCACTGCTTAACTATTGATAGCAGATCAAAGGTTAAGCAACAACTTGTCCAGTTCTGCAGAGTCTGAATGCACCAGAAGAGTGCACCAGAAGTTCACCCGCATAACATTTGTCAGTAGATTTGCAGGTGATAGTTTGATATCCAAATAAAATGTGACCGAACCTTTCACTACCGATTCAAGGAAGAAATCCTCCATCCCTTTTCTGATTGTTACTGTGAAGGGTTTTGGGGAGATCAATACACTTTCATCAAGTTGAAGAAAGCAGCAGATGTTATAACTTAACAGCTGCGCTTAATTTGACCTCACTGTGCCACCTGTTAGTCTTGTTTTTCATAATTAATTAAAAGTTCCCTTTAGATGCCTCCTGGCATGTAGTTGTTGGCTTTGCTTTGAGGACATTATATCAGAGTCAAAAGTCAGATCATGGCAAGTTCACACAGACAAAAAACACATGTCCACAAATGAAATGAGAAAATCCTCTTCTCTTTTTCTCTCTTTTTCTCTCCCCTTCTTTCTCTCCGTCCTTCAGAGTGCTTTGATTCTTCTATCCTTTTAGTGTGTACATAGGGGTAAAACCCTCTTCATTTGTGTTGCCTGGCGCTGATGTAAGGCGGTTGGTTGAATGGATTTAGATTCAGTGGGGAATGTAAAGCCCCTCACTAAGCTGTACTCTTACTCTGCCTGACAGCATGTAGCTTCAGGAAGATTGACAACAGAACTCAGATGTTTTCACAGGCCAACCCAGTCCAAGTAGTCCTGAAAGAGAATAGCAGAGAGAGGGCAAGAGGGTGAGAGAGGAAAGCTAGAGAAAGAGAGAATAGAAGAGGTAGGAACAGAATGAGAATGGAGAGAGAGAGTAAGAGAGAAATGAAAGGGTGAGAGTGTTTGGCCTCTGATTAGGGTCTTGAGATGACAGTCTACTGCCCTCTCACCTCCTCCCTGGCTCTCTGTTCAGATTCCTCACATCCTGACCTTATCACTGATAGGACTGTGGTGGTCATGACATTTTGTCAATAGGTTAATGGAATGCAAAAGACTGCTGGACTCATGGTAATTGACCATTAATTAACATAAACACAAATGTCAGAGCTGTATGGAAGTTGAAAATGCAAACAATTTGGGATTTTCAACACGTTTCTTATTAAAATAAGTGATGCAGTCAGTCTCTCCTCGACTCTTTAACCAAGAAAGACTGGCATGCATAGTATTTATATCAGCCCTCTGATTACAATGAAGAGCAAGACGTGCTGCCCCATCCTGGGCCAGCTGCAGCTTAACTAGGTATTTCCTCGCAGCCCTCAACCCCACAACTGGACAATAATCAAGATAAGACAAAACTAGAGCCTGCTGGACTTGCTTTTTGGAGTGTGGTGTCTTTATTATGGACAGACCTCTCCCCAGCTTTACAAACATTGAATCTATATATTTTGACCATGACAGTTTAGAATCTATGGTAACGCCAAGTAATTTAGTCTCCTCAACTTGTTCAACAGCCACACCATTCATTACAAGATTCAGCTGAGATCTAGAATTTAGGGAATGACTTGTACCAAATACAATGCTTTAGTTTTAGAGATGTTCAGGACCAGTTTATTACTGGCCACCCATTCCAAAACAGACTGCAACTCTGTTAAGGGTTTCATTGACTTCAATAGCTGTGGTTGCTGATGCGTATATGGTTGAATCATCAGCATACATGGACACACATGCTTTGTTTAAAACCTCTTACAGCTACCCCCCTACTTTTTTCAATTTCCGCCTGAAGACATACCCAAAGCTAACTGCGTGTAGCTCAGGCCCAGGACCAAGGATATGCATATTTGTGGTTTACTTTTAAAGAAAACACACTGAAGTTTGTGTAAATGTGATTTGAATGTAGGAGAATATAACACAATAGATCTGGTTTAGATAACACAATGAAAGAAACATACGGTTTTTCATTTTTATTGTTGTATCATCATCTTTAAAATTAACAAGATAAAACAAACATTCAGATAGGATGATGGGGACAATTAGGTGATGATGAGGGCATTAGTACTTGTGCAAAGTTTCAGAATGATAACTTTCAAAATGAGTGTGCTACGTGACATTTATCATGAAGTCACCCAGGTGTCACACACAAGTAGCCCAAATGTACCCAAGTGGCCAAATTGGTGAAGTTATACATTTTGAATGGAATAACTACACTGCTCAAAAAAATAAAGGGAACACTAAAATAACACATCCTAGATCTGATTGAATGAAATATTCTTATTAAATACTTTTTTCTTTACATAGTTGAATGTGCTGACAACAAAATCACACAAAAATTATCAATGGAAATCAAATTAATCAACCCATGGAGGTCTGGATTTGGAGTCACACTCAAAATTAAAGTGGAAAACCACACTACAGGCTGATCCAACTTTGATGTAATGTCCTTAAAACAAGTCAAAATGAGGCTCAGTAGTGTGTGTGGCCTCCACGTGCATGTATGACCTCCCTACAACGCCTGGGCATGCTCCTGATGAGGTGGCGGATGGTCTCCTGTGGGATCTCCTCCAAGACCTGGACTAAAGCATCCGCCAACTCCTGGACAGTCTGTGGTGCAACGTGGCATTGGTGGATGGAGTGAGACATGATGTCCCAGATGTGCTCAATTGGATTCAGGTCTGGGGAACGGGCGGGCCAGTCCATAGTATCAATACCTTTCTCTTGCAGGAACTGCTGACACACTCCAGCCACATGAGGTCTAGCATTGTCTTGCATTAGGAGGAACCCAGGGCCAACCACACCAGCATATGGTCTCACAAGGGGTCTGAGGATCTCATCTCGGTACCTAATGGCAGTCAGGCTACCTCTGGCGAGCACATGGAGGGCTGTGCGGCCCCTCAAAGAAATGCCACCCCACACCATGACTGACCCACCACCAAACCGATGTTGCAGGCAGCAGAACGTTCTCCACGGCATCTCCAGACTGTCCCGTCTGTCACATGTGCTCAGTGTGTACCTGCTTTCATCTGTGAAGAGCACAGGGCGCCAGTGGCGAATTTGCCTATAAAATGCCTATAATTTCCACCTGTTGTCTATTCAATTTGCACAACAATATGTGAAATGTATTGTCAATCAGTGTTGCTTCCTAAGTGGACAGTTTGATTTCACAGAAGTGTGATTGACTTGGAGTTACATTGTATTGTTTAAGTGTTCCCTTTATTTTTTTGAGCAGTGTATTTGTTGGTCATATCAGACGAACAAATATTTTTAACATCATCCACAAAAGTCACAGCAAAATATTATACACTATTTTAGGCCCAGATTTCCTGGATATAGCCACTATATTGTGATCACTGCATCCAATGGGTAGGGATATAGCTTTAGAACAAAGTTCTACAGTATTAGTAGAAATGTGGATGATCTTGTTCCTGTAGTGTTTGTAAACACCCTGGTAGGTTGATTAATAACCTGAACCAGATTACAGTCACTGGTTACAGTGAGAAGCTTCCCCTTGAGTGGACATATTGATGAAAACCAGTCAATCGTCAGATCCCCAAGAAAGTAAACCTCTCTGTTTACATCACATACACTATCAAGCATTTCACACATTATTTAGATACTGACTGTTAGCACTTGGTGGCCTATAGCAACACCCCAAAAGAAAAGGCTTTAGATGTGCCAAGTGAACCTGCAACCACAATACTTCAATAACACTTGACATAAGATCTTCTCTAAGCATTACAGGGATATGGAATATATACAACACCTCCCCCATAAGCTGTCTCTTCTATGGATGTTACAGTATACCCTTGTATTGCTACTGCTTTATCATCAAAATAATTATCTAAGTGAGTCTCATAAAGGGCTAATATGTGAATGCAATATGTAAGCAATGTCCCCACGCGTTCTGGCAGCTTTCATGGCTGGGATAAGTTATTTCCTCTTCCAGTGCATAGCTTCAGGATAGTCCTCGTTGAGGAAGATATACGTTCCTCTCAAGTTCTTGGATCTTTCCAGAACAGCTGCCTTGTCCTTGAACCTCAGGAATTTGACCACTATCGGCCTGGGCCTGTCACCTAGGCCGGTGGTGTATTTTCTTGTCCTTTCCTGCACCTCAATCTCCTGTGGTCCATCATCAACTTTGTGTCCCAAGGTTGACACGTCTTGTCAGAGCAAAAACCAAGCATTGAGGTAGAAGGAATTATCTGTAGAGCTCCGAGACAGGATTGTGTCGAGGCACAGATCTGGGGAAGGGTACCAACACAATTCTGCAGCACCCCAAGAACACAGTGGCCTCCATCATTATTGAATGGAAGAAGTTTGGAACCAACAAATCTCTTCTCAGAACTGGCAATCGGTGGAGAAGGACCTTGGTCAGGGAGGTGAAAAAAAACCTGCTGCTCAGTCTGACAGAGCTCCAGAGTTTCTCTGTGGAGATTGGGAGAACCTTCCAGAATGACAACTATCTCTGCAGCAATCCACCAATCAGGCCTTTATGGTATAGTGGCCAGGCAGAAGCCACGCCTCAGTAAAAGGCAATTGACAGTCCTCTTAGAGTTTGCCAAAAGGCAATTAAAGGACTCTCAGACCACGAGAAACAAGATTCTCTGGTCTGATGAAACCAAGATTAAATTCTTTGGTCTGAATGCCAAGCGTCATGTCTGGACGAAACCTAGCACCATTCTTACAGTGAAGCATGGTGGTGGCAGCATCATGCTGTGGGGATGTTTTTCAGCGACAGGGACTGGGAGACTAGTCAGGATCAAGGGAAAGATGAACAGAGCAATGTACAGACAGATCCTTGATGAAAACCTGCTCCAGAGCGCTCAGGACCTCAGACTTGGGGCGAAGGTTAACCTTCCAACAGGACAATGACCCTGAGCACACGGCCAAGTCAACACAGAAGTGATGTTGCAAATCCCTTTGGCCCAGCAGTCTAGGGGGGATGGATATCGAGACCCGTAATATAACTCATGCAAAGTATAGTAGTGAAAAAGTGAGAACGAAAAACCACAGACAACTAAATTACCATCAAACACTGATGGTTTATTTTTAAACACCCAGTAAAGGGGAGTAGGAAAAGGGACAACTGGACCCAAGGAAATAAATAATAAGCATTCAAAACACCCCTAATCTAGTCTACCTGCTTCAACAACAGCTTGCTAACTAACCAAAAATACAGTGGGTGGTCCACCGAGTTCTTACTAGTATATTTAGATAAAGTTTACCTACGGGTAGTGTATGCCCATGGGCAACTTGTCTTGGTACCCCCTTTCCCACCATCAAACAAACAGTCAAACACCATAACAAAACAATGCTCACAGGATAACGAACAAAGTGAAATGTAGTTGCAATAACCAAAAGAGAGATCTCTGCATACAAATAGAGATGGAGAGAGAGACACAGAGAGATTGAAACAGAGAAATCGAGCTTCAGAGAAAACAACTGAATTTGTTTTTAAACTAAGGGAAAGGGGATGTGATTGGGTAATGGAAACAGGAGGAGGTGTGTCTTCTGATTGATAACTGATTGGGGAATGATGATTGCCACCTGTGAGGAGTGGAGAAGGAGAGAAAAGAAGTACACACACAGGATACCTATATCCGTAACAAGTGGCTTCGGGACAAGTCTCTGAATGTCCTTATGTGGCCCAGCCAGAGCCCAGACCTGAACCCGATTGAACATCTTTGGAGAGACCTGAAAATAGATGTGCAGCGACGCTCCCCATCCAACTTGACAGAGCATGAGAGAATCTGCAGAGAATAATAGGCCAGCCTTTTGCTTTGTCATCATGGGGTATTGTGTGTAGATTGAGGGAAAAAATTCTGTTTGATACATTTTTGAATAAGGCTGTAACATAACAAAATGGGGGTCTGAATGATTTCCAAATGCGCTGTAGGTTAGTATTGTGTAGTTAATACAATGTTATTGATTCTTCCTCAGTTGATCCATTCTCAGTTTTTCTCCTATCCCAGCCATTAAACTCTCGCTGTTTTAAAGTCACCTTTGTTGTGACTGGGTGTATACTCCATCTATGGTGTAATAACTTCACCATGGTCTAAGGGATATCTAACGTGGATTTCTTTGCGAGGCATTAGAAAACCTCCCTGTTTTTTTGTGGTTAACCTTCCAGATAAATGTATGTGTGGGGTACAGAGATGAGGTAGTCATTCAAAAATCGTATTATTGCCCACAAAGTGAGTCTATGCTATTATTATGGGACTTGTTTAGCTAAATTTACTCCAGAACGTATTTAGACTTGTCATAACAAAGGAATACTTGATTCAAGACAACAAAAGAAATTACAAATACACTTTCACATTAGGGGGTATTGTGTGACACAAAAATACAAATTGATTCAATTTTAAATTCAGACAAATTCAAACATAACAACATGGGGGAAAAGTTAAGTGGCGTGATTATTTTCTGAAAACTCTGTATGCCATGGGTTCTCCAACCTTGTTCCTGCAGCCAGTGGTTCATTTTTGAAACAAAGTGAAATCTATTCGGGAACAGCAATTGTGAAAACGTATTACTAAGAAACACATTTAATTAAACTGTTGAATGTCACGCCCAGATCGGTTTCACCTGTCTTTGTGCTTGTCTCCACCCCCCTTCAGGTGTTGCCCATCTACTGTACAAATCAAATGTATTTAAAAAGCCCTTCTTACATCAGCTGATATCTCAAAGTGCTGTACAGAAACCCAGCCTAAAACCCCAAACAACAAGCAATGCAGGTGTAGAAGCACAGTGGCTAGGAAAAACTCCCTAGAAAGGCCAGAACCTAGGAAGAAACCTAGAGAGGAACCAGGCTATGTGGGGTGGCCAGTCCTCTTCTGGCTGTGCCGGGTGGAGATTATAACAGAACATGGCCAAGATGTTCAAATGTTCATAGATGACCAACAGGGTCAAATAATAATAATAATAATCACAGGGGTTGTCGAGGGTGCAACAGGTCAGCACTTCAGGAGTAAATGTCAGTTGGCTTTTCGTAGCCGATCACATTCAGAGTATCTCTACTCTCTAGAGGGTTGAAAACAGCAGGTCTGGGGCAGGTAGCACCTCCGGAGAACAGGTCAGGGTTCCATAGCCGCAGGCAGAACAGTTAAAACTGGAGCAGCCTCACAGCCAGGTGGACTGGGGACAGCAAGGAGTCACCAGGCCAGGTAGTCCTGAGGCATGGCCCTAGGGCTTAGGTCCTGAGAGAGAGAGCGAGAGAGAGAGAGAGAGAGAGAGAGAGAGAGAGAGAAGGAGAAAGAGAGCGGGAGAGGGAGAGGGAGAGAGAGAGCATACTTAAATTCACACAGGACATCGGATAAGACAAGAAAAATACTCCAGATATAACAGACTGACCCTAGCCTCCCGACACATAAATTACTGTAGCATAAATACTGGAGGCTGAGACAGGAGGGGTCGGGAGACACTGTGGCCCCATCCGACAATACCCCCGGACAGGGCCAAACAGGCAGGATATAACCCCACCCACTGTGCCAAAGCACAGCCCCCACACCACTAGAGAGATATCCCCATTATCCCTTGTGTATTTAAACCTGTGTTCTCTGTCTTTTGCCAGTTCGGTTTATTTTGAGACGCCTACCAGCATTTTTCCCTCTGGCCCTGTCTATTGGTTGTTCCTGTTTTGACCTTTTCTGCCCACCCTGACCCTGAGCCTGCCTGCTGTCCTGTACCTTTACCCCACTACTCTGGATTATTGACCCCTGCCTGGCTTGACCTGTCGTTTGCCTGCCCGGTTGCTGTAATAAACAATGTTACTTCGATACAGTCTGCATTTGGGTCTTACCTGAAACGTGTTAGTGACAGCCCCTCTCTCTGCGAACTCGAGAAAGGAATGAAAGAATGAGGGGAGCAGATGCAAATGCATGGTGGTGAGAGATTCTGTAGCTAAAGGTAATGTGTCAGCCTATTAATTATGAACATTTAAAAAAAATGCCCTATTACTAGGCTATTCAAAATTAAATACTAATTCACTATAATTATAGCCTAATTCTATAAGCTGCCCTGCACAATCAATGAACCAACAGCATCGCCTAGGCCTATATTTTCTCTCCCAGACTCATGGATAGAAAGTTTGGAGAGTAGCATAAGGTAACCAGTCCATCCAGTATGCATAATAATACAGTCCACACTCAAAGGCGATTTGATTAGAATACAAGAATTGGATTCATTTTGGAGTATAGGCTAGACCAATTACGTAGCAAAGACATATTATATCAGATTTGGTTTATGTTTTTCTGCTGTGCGTAATGTGCGGTAGTGTATGTAAACTTCTGACCAATTGGAATTGTGATACAGTGAATTATAAGTGAAAGAATCTGTCTGTAAACAATTGTTGGAGAAATTACTTGTGTCATGCACAAAGTAGATGTCCTAACGGACTTGCCAAACCTATAGTTTGTTAACAAGAAATGTGTGGAGTGGTTGAAAAGAACAAGTTTTATTGACTCCAACCTAAGTGTATGTACATTTCCGACTTCAACTGTATCCCAGCTTTTACACAGGGTGGTAGATACTCTTCATCAAACAACAATACAGATAAACTGCTAATTTTTCCCATTCTCTATACAGGTCAATCAACGTGCATTAACTACTCCTGGAATTTTTTGCCTAAGATATTTATTATCAATGTCCAATGGGATGCCAGAGAACACCTTTTACCAGTACCCTGCTCCGAAAATCAAAGCTGTCCACATCATGCGTAGATCATATCGTGAGCCACAATGCACATTTCTTTTTCTCTTTAGATACACACGATATCAACACCATACCACTCCTGATTACTTTGACTGCATCCACCTTTCCTTGTATTTAAAAAAAAACTTTTTACACCAATTGGTAGTTACAGTCTTGTCCCATTGCTGCAACTCCTGTACGGACTCGCGAGTGGCGAAGGTCGAGAGCCATGCATCCTCTGAAAGACGGCCCTGCCAAGCCGCACTGCTTCTTGACACACTGTCCGCTTAACCCAGAAGCCAGCCGCACCAATGTGTCAGAGAACCATACAACTGGCGACCGAAGTCAGCGTGCATGCTCAACGGCCTGCCACAAGAGTCGCTAGAGCGCAATGTGTCAAGGACATCCCGGCCGACCAAACCCTTCCCTAACCCGGACAACGTTGGGCCAATTGTGCAGCCCCTCATGGGTCTCCTGGTTGAGGACGGCTGTGACACAGCCTGGGATCAAACCCGGGTCTGTAGGGATGCCTCCAGCACTGCGATGAAGTGCCTTAGACCGCTGCACCACTCAGGAGGCCTTGCATCCACTTTTCCCAACTCCATCCTTGTGACTTAAAAAGGGATTCCCAAAGGAAATTCCTTATGCAAAAACCGTACTCCAACAAACAACGATTCAGACTAATTTTCCACAACAATTTTAGCAAAGTTTGTTCCATTCTTGGACTTCACTGTTGTCCACTGATCTTTCTCGCTAACTTTACTCCGCATGCTTCCAGCTTCAAGCGACACTTCTGCTTCCGCCATCTCTTCTGTCTGTTGGTGCATTTCCACTAGTCTTCTTCTGCCGTCTTCTTCTTCTGACTTTATATTATATGACGGTTGGCAACCAACTTTAAGGTGCATTACCACCACCAACTGGACTGGAGTATGAACCTCAGTTCAGCTTTCAATTACCCATGTGGGTATATGCTCCTAAAAAACAATGAGGAGATGGGAGAGGAGGGACAAGCTGCACGTCAAAAATAGAAGCAAGTTCTATTTTAACGTTTGGATGAAATGATTGTATAACATGTATGTGTACATTTATTTTGCAACGCTCACAGTGAGGTGAGTTTTAAAAGCATGATACTGTTTTGATGATAAGTGTGTGATGTGATTTTTTGTTTGCATTTGCATTGAGTGGTTAGAGGGACAATAGAGCCCTGAGTACCAGTCCATTAGGACCTGATGGTAGTTAGCAAATTAGATACTACCAATACATGTCCAGAGTGCTTAAAATGAGATTCCCGTGACTCAATGGTCACATGGAATCTTACTGCGGTCATGGTGTGCCGGTAATACGGTCACTGCAACAGCCCCATTCATTGATCTCTTCCTCTCTTGTTCTCTCTCCCTGTCCAATCTCATCTCCGGATACACACATACTTCTGTTCCGCTCTGCGATCTACACCCCAGTTTTCAATTGCACTGTATGGCCAATCCCAACACACATGCACACATGCGTGCGTACACACACACACACACTAGCACTCACAAGCAGCAGCACTGGTCACAGAAAGAGAGAAAAAGCGGGGACATCACTGAACTCCCCTGCATCCATTGTTGCCTCAACTAGGTTATGTCCTAGACAACTGGGTCACCCGGACGTGTTGACGACCAAAAGCGTTAATGCTGCCAATACACTGCTATGCTGAGAGCCTAACACCACATAACGGAGAGCCCATTACTCCCTTTCTACAGTACACCATTAGTCCATTAGTCCAATTGTTTGTAGGTCGCGAAAGTGAGATGCACATGCTAGGAACAGAGAGCCTTTGAAAATGTCCATGGCCAGCAGATAAAGGGAGCACTTAATTTGATCACTCTTTAGTTGCTGAGAATTGTCCTGCACAGCAGGAAATTAAAACATGTATTCAAGGTTTATAAAGACTTCTAAAGTTTGTCATTTCCACTTAAATGTCCGACTTGATTTGCCCAAATGTACAAACCCCTGCAAATAAATGTCCATGAATTATAATACACATAATAATTCACATTTCCTGACGCTGCAAGATTATTTCCCTGCTGTAGCAAACTGGCTGCAATTAAGATTGTTTGGCTGCCTCTACTGTAAGCGGGTCTGCGATGACCAGGACAGTGTCAGACGGTTAGTGTGTGTGTGTGTGTGTGTGTGTGTGTGTGTGTGTGTGTGTGTGTGTGTGTGTGTGTGTGTGTGTGTGTGTGTGTGTGTGTGTGTGTGTGTGTGTGTGTGTGTGGACTTCAGCTTTCAGTAGCTCCCAGGACTGTCTCTTTAGGAGGTGTTTAATACATTACTGGCAGGACCTAACATTCCTCAAGGTCACTGGAGGCCCACAAAGACAGCAGAACAATCACATATATACTGTATAGTTGTTCAATACGTGATACCTGTATGACCCTATGAAGTCACGATGCTGAAGGAACAGATGTAATGTTAAATGTTAGTGAGCAATGCTGTATTATTAAACCAAAACTCAATGCGGAACCTCAATACAGCCTACAGAACTGATATGAGACCTTTGAGCCAAATTGAATGCAGAATTGCAGTCTGCCTGCAGAGGTTTGGTCAGGGCTGAAGTGCTGGTCTGTGATCCGTTCTTGACAATAAATGCATGAACCAGATAAACAGTTTATCATTCAGGGTTCACATTGCAAGGACATATCAAGCTACCTCCTTATTCGACTCAATATCAAGCCATAGCTAACGTCCAAGCAGCCTACAGATGCGGTCAAATATATTGGCACCCTTGCATGATATACTATTTATTTTAAAATAAGATGAAATTGAATTGTTTGGTGGGTGGGTGTTCACAGGACCAAAAGTAACTTCACAGGACCAAAAGTAATAATATGAAATTGAGATTTTTTCACTTCAAAGTAAAAATGGCATGGACTAAATTATTCAAAATTTAAATTAATGTGGTTGGAGGCAAGTGATTCTCGTTTACTGGTAATTTATCTCACTAGTTGTAAGTTACAGGTGCCAGAGTAGAAATAGCCATTCAACCAGTTTTGAAAAGAGAAAGGCTAAGGTTACTTGAGTTACCCCGGTTCTCTGATGATATGAGTGAGATATCTCACTTATGAGATTCGCTCCGGCGATCACAAATGACGAAGAAATCAATCTTACAAAGTTAGAGACAGACAGGTCGAGTGGGGAAAGATGTGAGCTCCTCCCTCCTTATAAGGAGCTACCTGCCCACACTCTGGTCATTCTTGAGCATGCCTCTATTCCTTGTGCTCTTGCGAGTAGGGAAATGTGGTGAGATATTTCACTTATATCATCAGAGAACCAGGGTTATGCAAGTAACCTTAGAAGCGATTATCTTAAAGAGAACCTCTCTCATTCATGGGATATGGCCAACACCCGTATCGCAAACATGCTCTCCGTAGCTAGGGTAGTCCCAATAACATCAACCCTCGGAGGCTCTGAAACTCAGGACAGTATGTGCCAGCAAAGGTACAGTGACATCTAGTCAGTAAAACCTCAAATGTATGCTTCAACGCAAATCTCTTATAAAGAGATGTCCAAGAGTTACCCAAACCTCTGGTAAAATAAGCCCCCTGGGGCTGTAAACCCTTGCTATTATAAGCCAATATAATAGTTTCCACTATACAGTGAGATAGCCGTTGATGAGAGAGGGAGGTCCCCAAGAAACTAAGAGTTGGTTGCTGTTGTGTAAAGCTCTCGTTATATCCAAGTAGAACGTTTTATCCAAGTAGATGCGCAAAGCGCTTTCTGTGTATCCGGTGTCCTGTGTGAATTTAAGTTTGCTCTCTCTAATTCTCTTTTTCTCTCTTTCTTTCTCTCTCTCGGAGGACCTGAGCCCTAGGACCATGCCTCAGGACTACCTGGCATGATGACTCCTTGCTGTCCCCAGTCCACCTGGCCGTGCTGCTGCTCCAGTTTCAACTGTTCTGCCTGTGATTATTATTATTTGACCATGCTGGTCATTTATGAACATTTGAACATCTTGGCCATGTTCTGTTATAATCTCCACCCGGCACAGCCAGAAGAGGACTGGCCACCCCACATAGCCTGGTTCCTCTCTAGGTTACTTTTTAGGTTTTGGCCTTTCTAGGGAGTTTTTCCTAGCCACCGTGCTTCTACACCTGCATTGCTTGCTGTTTGGGGTTTTAGGCTGGGTTTCTGTACAGCACTTTGAGATATCCGCTGATGTACAAAGGGCTTTATAAATACATTTGATATGATTGGATTTGACACAAACGGTGGAGACGCTCTTCTTCCGTAGAAGTGAAGGTCAGCTGATGGAAGTTCACAAGCTCCAAGGCGAGACAGTTGAAATTGTCACTAAACTTAGGCATAAAGGCTGCTGGGGAATACTGTTAAGCACAATAGAAAAGGTCCCAGGGCAGGAATAAAAGCTTATGAGAATGTGTGTATGCGATACACTCCCTTCATAAAATGACATAACAGGGTATGTCTCCCAGTGGAGAAAGCCTTCACTCTATCCAAAAAGTCCTGGAAGAACCATAGAGTCGTGGAAAAAGGGCATGGGTAAGGGATGATCTGTTCATGGTCACACCAAGTCTCAAAAACGTGCCAAGTGTATTAATATAGTGAGTGTGTAGAAGGGGCTCTGGCACTCTGGATAGTATAAATCAGTAGTTCCCAACCTTTTTTGAACCCGTGGCACCACATGATGAGATATAAAATTAAGTGCCACACCAAAAATTCCCCAATTTTATTTATTTTGTGGTAATGACCCTCATCTCATTTGAGCCATACTGCAAATCATATATTTTCCATGACAAATGGAAAATAAATTAAATCGGGTTTATTTGAACTATTTTCATAGTCGCTTACTCATAATGATTCATTAGTATCGCCAGTAAAATAGGTCTTTAGTTTGGGTTTGGTCGAGAAACTAGTGTTTTTCGGCATTGTAAAAATAACAGGATTTAGTCAACTGTGATGAATGTTCACCAAATCACCACTTTTTCCTCATTTTTTTTAGGTTGAATCTCCTACTGGCATTTTGTTGGGCTCTGTGTGTGATGTAAGTGCTGCGAGCACAAACTTGTTCAGAGCTGTTCGCATCTGTGTGAGGGGAGGAACAGCAAATGTATAGCCTGGATGATGTCCAGTCCCGATGTCCTTTTGCACTGTGATCCAGCCAACCCTCAGACCCCATGACTACTCTTTTAAAGGCGCCAGAACACAATGCAACACACCATCTGACATAGGCGCAGTACCCGCCGGGCTACATTGGTGCTGTGACTATCAGAACTTCAAGCATCTACATAATCTCGATCACTGTGGGACACCCATTTATGTGGTCCGTTTCACTTTTGCAGGGTGCATGTGTTAAAACTATTGGACTTTTTCATCTCAATGATGAGGGTTATTAAGTCAATTTTAGTGTACATACCATCCTTAGTGTAATATTTTGTATTTTCCCACCATTTTATTGTGTACATTGATCTGAACATGGAGCCGTTAAGCGGTGCAAGGCTCAGGTTTCAGAGGGAAATGTATATCCTACTACACTGAGTTTGGGAGAGGGTGGTTGTTCAGAAATGAAATGCTCCTAGAGTACGTCTGATGAAATCCCCCAATTTCTGTTCTACCAGAGTACAAGGTGCACACACACCCCACCAACCACTAGTAATGTCGACCTTGGTAGTCTCATCACACAGCTAGCCAATTCAGATTGTTCAGTCAATAACAGCTCAGCTGTGTGACATGGGTAAACGTGTTGGAGACAATGATGCGGCAAAGAGAGTGTCAGCAGTGCGCAGAGCAGAGAGGGACCTACACAGTTACATCTCACAGGGGTCAAGCTGGTGATGCAGTCTGTCTCTGAGCCTCCATGCTTAAGGGGAGGTGGCTCAGACAGATGTTCAGTACGTGAGTGGGAGGACGGGGCTATATCTGCTGAAGAGGGTAATACCAACACATGAGCATCTTGGCCAAGCTATGGGGCAGGCTCATGATGTTGATGTAAAAAAAAAATCACATTGCATAACAACCCCTATCTTGACTCTACTCAGACCCCCCCACGTTGTCTTTGACATCTTGAAACAGCACTTGTGAACTGATCATACCCCTAGCCATCTTTTAACCAAAGCCGAGAGAAAGTGCAATAGCATATTAGATTCGGTTGAGTGCCTACGGGGACAGGGCCGTAGTGTTGAAGACAAGGCTTGAGAGGTGACTGTCCAGATCCTAGGCTTGCATGTGTGTCCCTCTTCAAACCACCAGCGCAATGGACAACCACTGATGTCTAGGAATGGCTAGATGGGTTCCAGAGAGAGATCGGAGGGCACAAACATAGGTCAGACCAAAGTGAAGAACGCAATCAGCCAATCCCAGGCTGCCATGTCAGAGGAAGTAGAGACGACAAATACACCACAGGTGGGTCCCACTCAATCTATTCAAGCACCAACTCCTTCACAACTCCTAACCTGTCTAAATGACTACTGCCCCGTAACACGCACGTCGGTAGCCATGAAGTGCTTTGAAAGGCTGGTCATGGCTCACATCAACACCATCATCCCGGATACCTTAGACCCACACCGCTCCATATCGCATCCTGCCCCAACAGATCCACTGATGATGCAATCTCAATCTCAATCGCACTGCCCTTTCCCACCTGGACAAAAATAACACCTATGTGAGAATGCTATTCATTAACGACAGCTCAGCGTTCAATACCATAGTGCCCAAAAGTTCATCACTAAGCTAAGGACACTGGGACTAAACACCTCCCTCTGCAACTAGATCCTGGACTTCCTGAAGGGCCGCCCCCAGGTGGTAAGAGTAGGCAACAACACATCTGCCACGCTGATACTCAACACAGGGGAAAATCTGCACTTTAAGAGGGACAGTGTGGGAGTAGGGAGTAGGGCAACAATCCCCAAAGGAAGAAGACTTGGATCTTTTCTACACAAACACAGCAGAGTTTCAAGTAGTAGTTCAGGGGTCAGCAGACTCTTTTAGTGAGTTGTTTTATGCACAGGTTTTAGTTAGTGACCAGGTTGAACTGAAAGGCATGCTTGGTTCAGGTTCTATTGCTTCACTCTTAGTGAGACAGCAGAACAAAAGTTGAGAGGAGCAGTTGCCCTTCCAGACAAAAAGCAGACAACAGAGCAGACCGTTTTTTTAGTTGGCTATGGGGGGAAGCAGACCCGTCCAAAATGCATGTACAATCTGAAGCTACAGCTCTATGGAGTAAAGTGTGTTGTCCCTACTCCAGTAGTGCCAGGCCAGCGTCACAAACTCGTCATAGGTTCCAATGCCCAAAAACATTTAATGCCTCAAATGAAGAATGATGACGACCACTGGAGACACATATCCAAGGAGGATTATCATCCATCCCCTGAACATGAGCAGTTTCATCAAGATGCCAAACAAGGTGGGTACAGTCAAGCTGACACAGGGAGTCACCCTACTCCCGAAACAAGAACACCCAGTGTGGGGAAGGCTAGCTAGCAACGTTCCCATCTCTCCAGGCAGCAAAGTCACTGGACATCATCCAGGCTATACATGGAGCCATGTTCATCTCAGGTTAAAACGAGACATCCTCATGCAGAGGGTCATCACACCGATGTGGGGAGACAAGTGGATCGGCATGAAAATTACCAACTCCCTGTGAAAGCCCTTCACACTTAAACAGAACAGCATCCCTGGCTGTTCGGCAATCCCAGTTCGCCCTCACCACTGGACAGAAGAGAAGGGGAAATACTAGAAACGCTGGAAAGAACCCAAGCACTTACCGTAATTTGAAAGCGTCCAACTGGAGCATGGAATGTGAAGAGGCCTTCCACAAACTCAAGAGCTCCTGAACTGTGCAGTGCTGGCTCCTCCTGACTTCTCCAGGCCTTTAATCTTGTCTGTGGATGCATCTCTGGATGAACTTGGTGCAGTGCTATCCCAAATTCATGCTGGAGAGGAAAAAGCATAACTAATAGCTTGCATTAGCAAGACGCTCAGCAGGGCTCAGCAGAGATATCCAGCACACCAGCAAATCCCAAAACGATTATCTGAAAGAGAACATTCTGCTCCATTGCAATCCATTGTAAATTACGAGGATGTCAATAAATGTCATTTGAACATAGCAAACTCTTACAGTAACTTTGGAAAGTATTCAGACACCTTGACTTTTTCCACATTTTGTTCGGTTACAACCTTGTTTTAAATACCCCATAAATACCCCGCAATACCCCATAATAACAAAGAAATAGCAGGTTTTTAGAAATGTTTGCTAATATTTTAAATATATCTCTCATTTACATAAGTATTTAGACCCTTTACTCTGTACTTTTTTAAAGCACATTTGGCAGTGAATACAGCCTGGAGCCTTCTTTGGTGTGACGCTACAAGCTTGGCATACCTGTATTTGAGTAGTTTCTCCTATTCTTCTCTGCAGTTACTCTCAAACTCTGTCAAGTTGGAATGGGAGCGTTGCTGCACAGCTATTTTCAGGTCTCTCAAGAGATGTTCGATCAGGTTCAAGTTCAGGCTCTGGCTGGGCCACTCAAGGACATTCAGAGACTTGTCCCGAAGCCACACCTGCAGTGTCTTGGCTGTGTGCTTAGGGTCATTGTCCTGTTGGAAGGTGAACCTTTGCCCCCGTCTGAGGTCTTGAGTGCTCTGGAGCAGGTATTCAACAAGGATCTCTCTGTACTTTGCTCCGTTCATCCTTGCCTCGATCCTGACTAGTCTCCCAGTCCCTACCACTGAAAAACATCCCCATGATGCTGCCACCAGCGTGCTTCACCATAGGGATGGTGCCAGGTTTCCTCCAGACGTGACACTTGGCATTCAAGCCAAAGAGTTCAATCTTTGTTTCATTAGACCAGAGAATGTTTGGACTCCAAGCGGGCTGTCATGTGCCTTTTACTGAGGAGTGGCTTCCGTCTGGCCACTCTACAATAAAAATCCTGATTGGTGGAGTGCTGCAGAGATGATCTTGGAGGTTCTCCCATCTCCACAAAGGAACTCTGGAGCTCTGTTACCGCCCCTGACCAAGGTCCTTCTCCCGCGGTTGCTCAGTTTGGCCGGGAAGCCAGCTCTAAGAAGAGTCTTGGTGGATCCAAACTTCTTCCATTTAAGAATTATGGAGGCCACTGTGTTTTTGGGAACCTTCAATGCTGCAGACATTTTTTTGGTACCCTTCCCCAGATCTGTGCCTTGACACTATTCTGTCATTGAGGATTGTGTAGACAGGTGTCTTCCTTTGCAAATTATGTACAATCAATTTAATTTACCACAGGTGGACTCCAATCAAATTGTTGAAACATCTCAAGGAGAATCAATGGAAACAGGATGCACCTGAGCTCCATTTCGAGTCTCATAGCAAAGGGTCTGAATACTTATGTAAATAAGGTAGTTTTTATTTGTAATACATTTGCCAAAAAATCTAAAAATCTGTGTTCATTTTGTCGTTATGAGGTATTGTGGGTAGATTGATAAGGACATGTTTTTATTTAATACATTTTAGAATAAGGCTGTAACGTAACAAAATATGTAAAAAGTCCAGGGGTCTGAATACTTTCCAAATGCACTGTAAATACCACCTTCCCACTTATGAACGTAGGGTTACTGCTCATGTTGCACAAGCTAGCTAAACAGATGGCTCTGTAGAGCTTCTGTGTGACATCACAGTGCTCAAGAAGTCTCATCCAATCACCCGACATGTTCTCTGCTGAGACTCATGAACTTTCATGAGTTTGCCCCCAGCCTTCCCACAGACGGAAAGTTTGCTGGGTGGGAAGGAGAAAGAAAAAAATAATCACTCTTAATATTTAAGATTGTATACTAACGTTATATCTCAAATTCATTGTTATCCTTGGATTCTTTTTTTCCTAGACATGGTCAAATAATTCAAGCATTGGTTGGTTACTTTTTTTTTATTTGACCCACAGAAATTTGAAGCCATGAGTAATTTGGTCAAATAGAATGTCACCGATTGGCCTATAGGGTTAGTGTTGGGGGGGGGGGATCTACTAAGATAACATATGGAATGGTTCTAAGATGGTCATACCAAGGATCATTTCGTTATTTGATTTGGAATTTTAGGACCCCTTTAGATATAAAAAAATATAGGAAAAAAATATTTTATGAATAATTGAGTTTGGCTTACTATTAGCCCATAGAATCGCTTTGAATAACAGATTCATAAATGTAAAAACAGATAGTCAAAAGATAAATGAAAAATACATTTGTTTTAGTGTTTGTCGTATATATATGAGGCCCTAAGCTATGGATTTCATGCCTGGGAATACAGATATGCATTTGTTGGTCACAGATACCTTAAAAAATGGGCCTCACAATGTGCCTCAGTATCTTGTCATGGTATTTTTGTGCATTCAAATTGCCATCAATAAAATGCAATTGTGTTCGTGGTCCATAGCTTATGCCTGCCCATGCCATAACCCCACCATCATCATGGGGCATTCTATTCACAACATTGACATCAGCAAACTCCTCGCCCACAGAACGCCATACACGTGGTCAGGTATTGTGCCGGGGTGGACATACTGCCAAATTCTCTAAAACGATATTGGAGGTGACTTATGGTAGATGAACATTTAATTATCTGGCAACAACTCTGGTAGACATTCCTGCAGTCAGCATGACAAATTCATGTTCCCTCAAAACTTGATACATCTGTGGCAAAACTGAACATTTAGTGAGGCCTTTTATTGTCCCCAGCACTCATGCTGTGTTAATCAGCTTCTTTTATTTTTTTTTTTTAATTTTACCCCCTTTTTCTCACATATTTCATGGTATCCAATTGTTAGTAGTTACTGTCTTGTATCATCACTACAACTCCTGTACAGGCTTTGGAGAGACAAAGGTCAAGAGCCATGCTTCCTCCGATACACAACCCATCCAAGCCACACTGCTTTTTAACACAGCACGCATTCAACCAGCTGCACCAATGTGTCGGAGGAAACACCGTGCACCTAGCAACCTGCTCAGCGTGCACTGCCCGCAACAGGAGTCGCTAGTGCGCGATGAGACAAGGATATCCCTACTGGCCAAACCCTTCCTAACCCGGACAGCGCTAGGCCAATTGTGCTTCGCCCCATGGACCTCCCGGTCGCGGCCGGCTGCGACAGAGCCTGGGCTCGAACCCAGAGTCTCTGGTGGCACAGCCTTAGACCACTGCGCCACCCGAGAGGCCTTTAATCAACTTCTTGATGTGCCACACCTGTCAGGTGGATGGGTTATCTTGGCAAAGGATAAATGCTCACTAACAGGGATGTAAACATATTTGTGCCCAAAAGTTGAGAGAAATAAGCTTTTTTTTGTGTATGGAACATTTTTGGGATTTTTTATTTCAGCTCATGGAAAATGGACCCAACACTTTACATGTTGCGTTTATATCTACATAGCTACTCAATAGTGCTAAAATTTGAATGTAGGGTGTCTGCAAATATAATTTAAAAAGTTTACCCTATTCATCTATGGCATAGATACTTATACTGTATGATCCCCCTTTCATCTGTGTCTGGCGCTAGCTAGTTACGGGCTAGCTATGTTTTCAGCCAGCATGGAACAAAAGGAGGGCTGGTCATTCAAAACTCTGATACAGTTGCCATGGCTACACATCCGTCCGTGCTGCTGTGAACAGACCGCATCACAAAAGACATGCCAAATGGGAGATGTAAAAATAGATAATATCATTGATGCAATTTCAGTGTTGCTTTGTGAATCACCAAATTAGTGTGAGATGATTTTGCTGCAACGCTGCATCCAAGTTGCTTGACATAGGTATTTTAAAGAGTTGTCAGTCAAGGCGAGCTCATAAATATAAGCTCCCCACCAACTCAGCCTGTCTGGGAGCGTTTGAGCGATCAATTCTGTCAAGTCAGTGACCATCATTGGGCACCACCTTTCAAAGTGTGGTGCATTATGGGGATAACAATTGTCTGGCTTGTGCCTACATGTCGACTGCCTGAACTTTACAAAAACTATGTGATCGAAGTTCATGAAGTTTTGACTTGCTGTCGACAGAACATTTTTACAGTTGCTCTTCCAACATCATCCTGCTGAAATAGCTTGCATTGTGGGGGAGCTCTTTTTTCAACCAACAATAATAGTGTTTCTGTTCAACCCACGTGAACGTGGCCAAAGACGTGACTGAAACAGGAACCAACTTTGCAAGTGATTTATGTATACAGTGGATATGTACAAATTAAATCAAATCAAATCAAAATCAAATCAAATTTTATTTGTCACATACACATGGTCAGCAGATGTTAATGCGAGTGTAGCGAAATGCTTGTGCTTCTAGTTCCGACAATGCAGTAATAACCAACAAGTAATCTAACTAACAATTCCTAAACTACTGTCTTATACACAGTGTAAGGGGATAAAGAATATGTACATAAGGATATATGAATGAGTGACGGTACGCCTGGATGCTCTCGATTGTGCATCTGTAGAAGTTTGTGAGTGCTTTTGGTGACAAGCCGAATTTCTTCAGCCTCCTGAGGTTAAAGAGGCGCTTCTGCGCCTTCTTCACGATGCTGTCTGTGTGAGTGGACCAATTCAGTTTGTCTGTGATGTGTATGCCGAGGAACTTAAAACTTGCTACCCTCTCCACCACTGTTCCATCGATGTGGATAGGGGGGTGTTCCCTCTGCTGTTTCCTGAAGTCCACAATCATCTCCTTAGTTTTGTTGACGTTGCGTGTGAGGTTATTTTCCTGACACCACACACCGAGGGCCCTCACCTCCTCCCTGTAGGCCGTCTCGTCGTTGTTGGTAATCAAGCCTACCACTGTTATGTCGTGGTCAGCTTTTCCGAAAGGGGGCGGGGCAGGGCCTTATATGCGTCGCGGAAGTTAGAGTAACAATGATCCAAGGTTTTTCCACCCCTGGTTGCGCAATCGATATGCTGATAAAATTTAGGGAGTCTTGTTTTCAGATTAGCCTTGTTAAAATCCCCAGCTACAATGAATGCAGCCTCCGGATAAATGGTTTCCAGTTTGCAAAGAGTTAAATAAAGTTCGTTCAGAGCCATCGATGTGTCTGCTTGGGGGGGGGGATATATATACGGCTGTGATTATAATCAAAGAGAATTCTCTTGGTAGATAATGCGGTCTACAATTAATGTGATATTAGAGGCTCTCTCACACATTGATTGTACAATGTACACGCATATATTTTCAGTTTGTAAGTGTGTTATGTAGAGGTTGGAGGCATGTTCATTTCAACATTATAAAGAAAACAGTTTCTGAACAATGGCAACACTGTCATGTTACACTGAGCCTTGCTGTTGGAAAACAAATATGGATAATAGTGATGTGCAGTGCGCGATTCATTCTTTTTTGATCAACTCCTTTTACTGACTTGTGAGTTATGATTTGTTTTTCTAAGTGATTTGTTCATTTTAGTTGTTTGTATTGGTCTTGCTGGCTGGTCGCAATTCGTTGTAATATGCGCTCCTCTGGCTCAGTGGCTCCAGAGATGTGCTCCGACCAACAGCTGTCTATCATACATGCGTGCAGAAAAATACTGTAGATCAT
Source organism: Oncorhynchus masou masou (assembly GCF_036934945.1). Lineage (NCBI taxonomy): Eukaryota > Metazoa > Chordata > Actinopteri > Salmoniformes > Salmonidae > Oncorhynchus > Oncorhynchus masou. The sequence continues at coordinate 36,153,993 of NC_088226.1, read as the reverse complement.
GCTGCAGGCATTAGACAGAAGAAAATGACATGTTTAGAACTGATAATTGATTGCATGCTGCAAGAATGAGTACCATTAGCCTCATTAAAATGGACACAGCTTTGTAGAACCAAAACATATGCACAGCCTTTGCTCAACAAACTCGAGAACTAATCGTTATGTGTGCTGCAGTTCAAAAACGATATTGTGCTTATCACCCTCACGGGCAGTCAAGCAAGTCGTTCACAATCTAGTCCGGTTGCGGCCACAACTACATTTCATTTTAAATGTATCAAGAAATAATCTTATTTGTATGCCTAGCCATCTACAAATGTACATTGTTTAAACTTTTCTACAAATGAACAGCTCCAATAATCCCCTTATGATGAACAACATGTGAATGAGAAGCTCGTAGAATCATGACTCTTTCAAGTTTTCAGTTCAAGGTTCGCCAGTAGGGGTCCTGCGAAATGAGTCAAAAGATTTGTTCTTTTCACTCAACGAGTTGAAAAGATCTGAGTCAGTAAAGAGCCAAACTTTCCATCACTTTTTTCTTATTTTTAAAGTTGGGTGTATCAACAGCAATGGGTGTAACATTAGTGAACCATAGAACGGCCATAGCCAGATGCACCGCGGGTCAGCTTAATGTGTACAGCGCAGGATAAGAGAACTAATGTATCGAGTTAAGAGAATTAACATCAGGATAATTCATGTGGCAGGTTAAGTGAATGTGGTTAAGGTTAAGAAAAGGGTTGGGCTTAACTAAAATGGCCCAGGACCAAGTTTGGGAAACCCTGATTTAGCAGAGACACTTATCCAGAGCAATTAGGGTTAAGTGCCTTGCTCAATGGCACATTGACAGATTTGTTTTACCTTGTCGCCTCAGGGATTCAAACCAGAGACCTTTCAGTTACTGGCCCAACGGTCTAAACCGCTAGGCTTACCTGCTACCCCAAATCAGTGTCTGATCTTTGGCTGTCGCACCTGCACCTCCCACGAATTCACTCCTCGACGTTTGTCTGTTGCTTTAGCCTTTCCACTTAAACGAGCCTAACGACAAATTTGGCAATGGCAATGTTGTAGACACAGAACATCAATGACAAAAGAAAGAAACTGTGCCTAAATATTTTTTGTAGATAACAGGATATTTGCAATCTGTTGTGCCACAAAGCTAACTAGCTAAAAGAGCCAATCATTTATGACTGTAACCTAATGGATACTGAGACCTTGGAACCAAATGTATTTTATGGGATGGATTGATCCTGTAAAGTTGACAAGATCGATACATTCCATTTAATCCTCAGGACAACAACATGGTGTGAGTGATGTGTATAACCATGGAGGAACATTGTCACTTTCATATAATTTTTAACCAGGCAAATTCTTATTTACAATGACAGCTTACCACGGCCAAACCCTAACCCGGAAGAGACTATGCCAAATATGCGCTGTCGTATGGGACTCCAAATCATGTCCGGTTGTGATACAGCCTGGAATCGAATCAGGGTCTGTAGTGATACCTCTAGCACTGGGACAAAGTGCCTTAGACCGCTGCTCCACTCAGGAGTCCAACTCTTTCACAGTATATCTGAAACTGTGAGAGATGGAAATAATCCCCACAGACATGTGAGGGAGTGCGCACACACACACACCTCAATAACATAAAACAGCTTCCTCTGTAACCATATCATGGGATATTGTTCATCACAAACTGTTGGGGTTGGGTAGCCATTGGAGATAGAACAACAACGCCCCACGGGCTACCCTCTAACCTCGCCTAGCTTCTGATTGCATCACTTTGTGCGAACTCCGTGGCCTATTTCTGCCCCTTAGTTCACTTCCCCCCTAATCCCTCCCATCAGGTTCCATAGAGACAGGCTTCCCCATAGTATCACACTGGCAACTCAAATATATAATAACTATAGCTGCAATACAGGGTGTGGAGGGGACAACCCAGGAAATGTGAATATGAAAATACTACAAGCATGTGGCTGTAAGAATGTGTGTGACACTGATCATTTTCAAGCCAGAGCAAAACAACGCCAGACTGCAGATAGAGCAGAGGTTTTTTTCTTCTGTCACTGTGGTCTAAGAGTCAAATATGTTTGTGTGTGTGTGTGTGTGTGTGTGTGTGTGTGTGTGTGTGTGTGTGTGTGTGTGTGTGTGTGTGTGTGTGTGTGTGTGTGGGACTGGGAGGAAGGCCAGGCAGAGTTACGGTTTGGCCTTAGAGACGAAGCAATACCGCGGGCTTTCCACACACAGTACATCCAAAACAAAGCTCTGTCTGTAACTATTGAGCTATTCTCCACTGTTCTGGATTGTGGTCCTCTCTCCCCTAGGAGTACTACGTCAACATTGTAAACATTTCTTGCAGAGGGAGACCAAAAGGCCCCTCTGGTGTTGATTTGTGTTCATTTTAGATGAATGTTGGATCCCCTGCTTTTTTGGTCAGCATCTGTGATGGAACCCCCCCCCCCCCCCCCCATCCTGATGTTGTCTAGCCCTGTACTGAAGCTCTTTTCCCCACTGTGTCTATGCTCTTTTACTGCCTCACAACAATCTGGGTACAATGGGTAACACCCACCGCTGTGGTTGGCGTCTGGTGGTTAGATTCCCAGGGCCAACACTTGCTGACACGCAGACGTCAACACAATCCACATGTGTTTAGCCTGGAGCTTTAACAGTGTGCGGGCCTTCTTGTTCTGTACTAGCATTCTTTATTAGCCCAGCACCTATGTTTTTTAAGGATGTGCGTATGACCACAAACTTTTCTATAGTCTGTAGTTATACCACACATTATCAGATTCAGACACAACCACTCTGTCTCCAGATAGTTAAAATAAAAGTCCCTAAAACTACACCAGAATCAGACAGGGTCAGGCATCAAAGTGGCCCGTCACGGCTGTATCACCACCTGGTACGGCAACGGCACCGGCTGCAACCACAGAGCTCTCCAGAAGGTGGTGCGGTCTGCCCAACGCATCACCGGGGGTACACTGCCTGCCCTCCAGGACATCTACAGCACCATTGTCACAGGAAGGCCAACAAGATTATCAAGGACCTCAGCCTCCCGAGCCACGGCATGTTCACCCTGCTAGCAGGCGGAGACAGTACAGGTGCATCAAATCTGGGGCAGAGAGAATGAAAAACATCTTTTATCTCCCGGCCATCAGACTGTTAAACAGCCATCACTAGCCTACCTCCGCCCAGCACCCTGTCCTGCACCTTAGACACTGTCACTAGTTGGCTACCACCAGGTGCTATACCCTGAACCTTAGAAACTGCTGCCCTAGGTACATAGATTCATTGAACACTGGAAGCCTAGTGGTTAGGGCATTGGGCCTACCTAAAGGTTGCTGGATTGAATCTCTGAGCTAACAAGGTTAACGTCTGTCATTCTGCCCCTGAGCAAGGTAGTTAACCCACTGGGCGCCGTGGATGTCGATTATGGCAGCCCCCTGCACCTCTCTGATTCAGAGGGCTTGGGTTAAATGCGGAAGACACATTTTAGTTGAATGCATTCAGTTGTACAACTGACCAGATATCCCACTTTTATGTTTCCATAATGTTCATTGTTCTGAAATCGTTTCTGTAGTTAGATACAGATATGATTAGCATTTCTGCAACATTCTGACATTTCATTTGATCTGAGAAATTAAGCAAATTGATTACTCACTTTACATGTACATACTGTATTCTCAACATAGATCATCCTATATAACAACTGTACATACCTTTTTCCTACATAAAAAGTATCCATACTGTCTATGCATGCCACATATTTATCATTGCTGGTTCTGATATTGTTCGCATATGTCTTAATTGCTTCCTTCTATTTTGTGTATTACTATTGTGCTGACATTTACTGCACTGCTAGAAACACAAGCAATTCGCAGCAACTGCTTTAACATCTGCTGATCTGTGTACGTGACAAATCAACTTGGATTTGATCAGTGACTGACAGGGCTGCATACGCTCTGTTTTTCTATAATGTGGCATACATTCATCCCCGTTTACATACACAGATCACAAGCTCACCCTTGTCATCCCCCTAGTCATAATCCGGATGATAATGTGATTTATAAACACAGTCAAAGAGCAATACACAGAGGTGTTGATACAGTCTGTTCACTAAAAGCTACTCTCAAACGGATTAAACAGTCTAGTGACGCTATTACTGTAACCTCAATTCATATGTGCTGTAGGGCTCGAGGAAGGCTATAGTGAAGTATCGCTCAATCAACTCACTTTTCTGAGGTGGAAGGTCAATTCAGTTTGGTGGAGTGTAATGATGAACCCTTATAGTATGTCGCTATGGCATTGAGTGTCATGGTTGCCATGGCACCGTAAAAAGAGAAGCCTAAGCAGAAAGCTCTGTAAATATTTCAGTGATTAAGTGATTTTTTCAAATGTTTTTGATAACTTGTTAAGGGGTTGAGCTACAATATGTACGGGATATATGCCAACGGTCTGTACATTACCTTGCAAATAATGGACAGCGCAGCGGGACAAGGCGGAGCCGATCGGATGTGCTTATGCAGCTTATATCACAATATTAAAGCACACATTTACCGGTAGAAAAATTGTGTTGATATTGTATCGAAGACGCAGGGGGTCAGGAAGCAGGTGCAGATGGTGATCTTAATAATAACAAACATGGAGAGTTACAAAACAAGAGAAACATCTGGAAATAAAACAGAACCAATACTGCATCATGACTGAGGTTGGTGAGGGCTATATGAAGGGAGAGTAATCAGGGTGGTGAAGAAGTCCAGGTGTGTGCAATGATGGTTGCCAGGTGTGCACAATGTGGTTTGCCAGGACAGGTGGTTAGTAGACCAGTGACATCAAGCACCGGAGGGAGGGAGCAGGATTAGGCGTGACAGAGCACTTCTCAAGACCATACCCGTCTCAGTCCACCAGGTACTGGAGCCAACCCCCATGATGTCGGGAGTCCAGGAGGGTCCTAACAGCATAGGCGGGGGTCCCCTCATTGTCCGGGGCGGTGGAGGGGTATCGCGGGAAACGGCATCAGCCAGGGGACCAGGAACCACTGTCCTGAGGAGGAAAACATGAAGAGGGTGAGATGTTGGGGAGTTCTAAAGGTTACCTCATTGTCCCTCCGGAGAACCTTGAAGGGCTCCAAAACCTGGTGCTCAGCTTCCTGCAGGGCAAGCAGAGCGTAAGGTTCCTGGTGGAGAGCCAGACGTGAACACCAGGATGGAACACTGGATCCTCACTGCGTTGGCTGTCCACCTGATCCTTCTGACTACAGATGACGCTCTGGAGCCTCATGTGGGCGGAGTGGAAGGGAGTCAGACCGATGGAGGAGTGACGAAGAGAGATCTGGACGTATTTCGCCCAAGGAAGGAACCAGGCCCACTCCCCCTGCTGGACCTGGCAGTGACTCTTTAGGAACCTCCCCAGCTCTTGGTTGGTCGTCTCCACCTGCCCGTTAGACTGAGGCTGGTACACGGATGTGAGGCTGAACGTGCGTGGCCCCCAGCTTCTCCATAAAGGCATTCCAGACCCGCAACATGAATTGGTACCACGGTCGGGAACTATGTCTTACGGAAGGCCATAGTGCCGGATGACCTGCTGGAATATTGCGTCAGCAACCAAGAATTAGGTAGGTAGACCAGAAAGAGGGATAAAACGGCAGGATTTGGAGAATCTGTCAACAGCAACTAGAATAGTGGTAAAACCATCAGAAAGGGGACGATCCATTATAAAGTTTATGGACAGATGCGACCAAGGCCGCTGAGTCACAGAAAGGGGAAGTAGTTTACCTGCTGGAGCGTGTTGGGGAGATTAGGTTGAGTTCATACCAAACATGAATTGACATAGTGGGCGACATCCTGCACCAAGCTGGGCTACCAGTATTTATCAGAGATGGATTGGATGGTGCGGGTGATACCTGGGTGTCCAGCGGGGAGGATGTGTGTGCCCAGGTCAACAGTCAATCTCTCACCCCTATGGGGACATAGATACGCTCTGGAGGGTAGGTGGCAGGAGCGGGTTCCCTTTCCAAAGCAAGGTAGATTGCCACATGTACATCCCAAAACACAAGGCCAACAATATGGGAGGACCACTTGATCGATAAAGGACCACCTGGTCGATAAAGTTCCCCACAGCACCAGAGTCCACTATAGCTGTAGAGACAACACTTGAGAGACAGCCGACCAGTGAAATGGGAACCAGAAAGGGTTTGGCGGAAAACAATGATAATGGAATACTCATGCCTACCCTGGGAGACGGAAGGTCACCGGGCCGCCCCTCTGCTCAAGTGGACCTCGGGTTAGGACGCACCAAACACCACTGAAGGATCACCTGGCCGCAATAGGGACTGAGCCAAAGCTGTCTCTGGCGACGCCGCTCTTCCGCAAAAAGGTGTTTGGCCCCTACCTCTATGGGTTCAGGCTCTGCCAAAGGAGGGAGGTGAGTGGCGAGGTGGACACCGACCCTCCCGAAGAAGGTTATCCAAACGGATGGCCATCGAGATGAGAGAGTCCAAGGATATATTGTCATCCCGACATGCCAACTCCATCTGTACCTCTTTGCGCAGTCCACTGCGGAATAGAGTGCGGAGCGCTGGATCATTCCATCCGTTGGAGGCTGCCACAGTCTGAAATGTAAAGGTGTACTCCGCAGCGGTGGGGCACCCTGCTGAAGTTGGAAAAGTTGCTCATCTCCCTCTCTGCCCTCTAGAGGATGGTTGAAGACCACCCTGAACAGAGCCATGAACATCTTATAGGAACCCAGATCCTCCTCTCCCCTCTCCCAGATGGCCGTAGCCCACTCCAACACCTGTCCGGTCAGCCATGAAATGACCGTGGCAACCTTGGACCTCTCGTGGTGGGGCCTACCATCTCTGATAGGCGAAATAGAGGGAGCACTGAAGTAGAAAGCTACCGCATTTCGATGGAGTGCTGTCATACTTCTCCAGAAAGGACACTGGGGCATCGCTGACTTGGGTGGACAGCTGGGTAGGCCGGGGGACTGGCTCACTGTGACGACCATTGGTAGGAAGCCCTCTGTCAGAGGTATGGAGAACCTCACTGGTGGTGTCGAGGCGGTGGTGAACGAGGAGGAACTCCTTCATGGTCTTACCCAGTAGAGCCAGCTGGTCGTAGTGTTGGTAGAGTAGATGACCCTGTTCCTCGACCGTCTGGAAGAGGGCATAATCATCTTTTGCTTCCATTGTTTCTTGAGGCAGTATTTATAAGAAGACACAGGGAGTCAGGAAGCAGGTGCAGATGGTGAGTTTAATAATAATGAAAATGTAGCGTTACAAAACAAGAGCAGCATTTGGACATGAAAACAGAACCAATACTGCCTGACGACTGAGGTTGGTGAGGGCTATATGAAGGGAGATTAATCAGGGTGGTGATGAAGTCCAGGTGTACTTAACAATAGGGAGCAGATGTGCTCAATGATGGTTGCCAGGTGTGTGCAATGTGGGTTGCCAGGATCAGTGTTTAGTAGACCGGTGACGTTGAGTGCTGGAGGGAAGGAGCAAGGAGCAGGAGTAGGGGTGATATTTTCTCATCTTTTGGTTGCTAGAGATGCGACCCAGTCGTCCGTTCGATTAGTTCGATATTTACGGACGCGACCCAGTTGTTGCTCGCAAGGTTCTTGTCCCTTGCTTGCTAGCTATCCAACGAGCTATGGCTGACACACTCACAACCTCTGCAACCAGAATAACAGCAAAGTAGCGTCATTTTCATTTGTATAAGCTGTTTACTATTGACATTCATTTGGATACATCCATAACAATGAGCTGATGATGCCTGATTTTGCATGTCATAGCTAGAAAACTTTGCCTTCTCGTCAGGACAATGTTCATTACGAGGAGATCACATTGCATATCGAACACTAGTGTGAGGATTGACGCTGGAGACAGTAGGCAGGTACAGTGAGAACATTTAATAAATTACGTACATGAAACGGGACAGGAACAGCTTCTGGACTGGGTACAAAGTAACGACATCATTGCAGACCTGGGAACAAACAGAGGAGACAGACAGATAATGGGGAGGCAATCAAATAATGACAGAGTTCAGGTGGGTCAAATGAGGCGCAGGTGCGCGTAACGAAGGGGACAGGTGTGCATAATGATAGGCAGTCAGGCACCCTCAAGCACCAGAGAGGGAGAGCGGGAGCAGGCATGACAGCTAGGCTAACATTAAAAATTAGCTTAACAAGTTTGATGCTAGCAAACCAGCCAATATGGCAACCAAATAAAAAAATACCTGGTCAAACTAGAAACATGGGTAGAATTAAGAGCATAGCGTCGGTTGTGTCAAGACTGTAACAGTAAGGACAAGAGAAATTCATGTTCATCACATTTGGTCCTCAGATGCTACAAAAAAAATATTTCTCTGCAAAAACAAATCAACGCTAGCTAGCTAGCTACGTTTTTCCTCGTTGGACCTGCGTTTATCAAATATAAAATATATTTTGATATGTTTAACACATTTTTGGTTACTACATGATTCCATATGTGTTATTTCATAATTTTGACGTCTTCTATATTATTCTACGAAGTAGAAAATATCTTTAAAAAATAAAGACAAACCCTGGAAAAAATAGGTCTCCAAACTGTTGACCAGTACTGTACATCTTCAGTGTCATTCAGTCTATTTCTTCATCCTTTGCGGCTGCTCAAATGGACTTCTTCCCTTCTCTCACTTCATTGGCTGCTCTCTCAAGCTACCAGCTCTCACAGTATCCCTCAGAATTAGATGTTCATCCATGTTTCTCAAACGTCAAATTTCAAAGTTGGTCCAAACGTCAATTTTCAGTGTTTATGGTTACGTTTAGGCATTAACGGTACATTTTTAAGGTTAGGGTTAAGTTCAAGCATTAAATCCAAATTCTTTAAAGTTAATAAGCATTAACTCCAAAGGATAAAGTTTTTGGATAGGCTTAAATCAAAAATATCAAAAACAACATGGAATCAGCGGGAGATACTTACTTTGGTAATTTTGTGTATGGTTCCTAGAAACAAGGGGTGGCTCAACTAGCCTTTTGGCTAAACTTATCCCACTCTCCCCTATGAGTATAAAACTCAAATATTGGTATTTCATATGAGCTTGGTCACTGACAGTAGTCTACCAGGTTGTAAGACATTTTTGCATTTTATTATCAGATGCCCAGTATTGTATGTTTACTTATCAGGTGTCCAGTGTATAATGCTTGGTTTGACTCCAGGTGCCAAACACTCATAATCTATTCTGAGCAGCAGGCAAACAGAACATGATTGTACACAGTAACAGATATCGACTCAGTTACTATGGGAATGATCCCAGGTTATACATATTAGAATATTAGTGGCTGTAATGTGTGTGTATTGACTTTGTGCTACTAAACAAGACAATGATGTCATGCCCAAATGCACAAAATACTGTATTCCCTATCCTAGTAAAGTACAGTTAAAGGAAATGGAGTTGTCTTCATTCTTGCCTCCTGGATGGTCTTATCAGTGACGTTGCCAACAGGTCGTCAGAAATGTTCACACCAACCATCATTCTATGAACCTGTAGCAGCTCGTCATGGAAGATATTATCATCTCTGTCATAGGGGAAGCGTTTAACCAGTAGCCTTTCAGCGTTTAACCAGTAGCCCTTGCATACAGTATTTCCCACATTCCAGATTAGAAATCCAGGCTGTGTTTCAAACACATAAAAGACACACCCTCCTCCACTTACCCTCACCTTATGCCCTTTGGGGAATCCCCGGGGCCATCTTTGCCGTTAGTCCAAACAATTAGCCAAGCCAGGGAAGTTGGCAAAGTAAGCCCCTCAGTCCTCGTTTGCGATCGAGTGTGCGAGTGTACAATTATTTTCACTCCGGGGCCTGAAAGCCCCATAATTCACTTCACGATGATTGTATATCTGCTAAGAAAAGTCAGCCAAAATTGAAAACCAACATCAATATGGAAACTCAACATACAAGTGTAAGTAAAAAGTAATGTAAATGAGTTCTAAATTGTGCTACTAATGCACATGACGGAAAAAACACGTATCGTAAGAGTAATGATGAGAGGGAATCTGATGACGGACCTTTGGTTGGTGGATGATCATTGGAAATCAGAATCAAACGGTGAGTGACGAGTGAGAGACAAGGGGTGAGTTAACATAGAAATACTCCTAGACGTATGCCTATTGGTTGAATGAACGGAAAGGGATTATTTCACGAGTAAGTTATTCAGGAAGCGTGGTGGAATTGCCTTAGTGCGCCATGCTCATAGGCTGAAGTTTACACGTGAATGACATTCTGCACGCTTGCTAATAGTGAAGGAGGAGAGACGTGATGCTATGCTGACGAGGTCACATTAATAACACTACCATGTAAATGCCTGCTAAGCTGATTAGGCAATGTTAGACACTACCATAAAAATACCTGCTATGCTGATGAGATAGCATTATACACTACCATAAAAATACCTGCTATGCTGATGAGATAGCATTATACACTACCATAAAAATACCTGCTATGCTGATGAGAGCATTATACACTACCATAAAAACACCTGCTATGCTGATGAGATAGCATTATACACTACCATAAAAATACCTGCTATGCTGATGAGAGCATTATACACTACCATAAAAATACCTGCTATGCTGATGAGATAGCATTATACACTACCATAAAAATACCTGCTATGCTGATGAGATAGCATTATACACTACCATAAAAATACCTGCTATGCTGATGAGAGGATTATACACTACCATAAAAATACCTGCTATGCTGATGAGATAGCATTATACACTACCATAAAAATACCTGCTATGCTGATGAGATAGCATTATACACTACCATAAAAATACCTGCTATGCTGATGAGATAGCATTATACACTAACATAAAAATACCTGCTATGCTGATGAGATAGCATTATACACTACCATAAAAATACCTGCTATGCTGATGAGATAGCATTATACAATACCATAAAAATACCTGCTATGCTGATGAGAGCATTATACACTACCATAAAAATACCTGCTATGCTGATGAGATAGCATTATACACTACCATAAAAATACCTGCTCTGCTGATGAGATAGCATTATACACTACCATAAAAATACCTGCTATGCTGATGAGAGCATTATACACTACCATAAAAATACCTGCTATGCTGATGAGATAGCATTATACACTACCATAAAAATACCTGCTATGCTGATGAGATAGCATTATACACTACCATAAAAATACCTGCTATGCTGATGAGAGCATTATACACTACCATAAAAATACCTGCTATGCTGATGAGATAGCATTATACACTACCATAAAAATACCTGCTATGCTGATGAGATAGCATTATACACTACCATAAAAATACCTGCTCTGATAATGAGGTAACATTATAAATGCTACCACATGCATATCTGTTATGACTGTGCGATAGGAAGTGATGTGAATTATATTGTGCCTACTAGATACAATTAAAAGTGACGAGCCATTCAGAACAGCCTTACTGATTGAACTTCCGTAAACTACATTTATTGCATTCATCTTAAGATAGCTGGGTGAGACAACCACATATCGCAGTCAAATATACAGGATATGAACATTCCATTCCATCCAAAGAATGGATATATAGCATTTTGCAACAAACCTCATTTTAATGCACATCTAAAATCTATTAATAAAAAAATCTAAGAACAGTGATATTTTACACACATTAAGGTAAGCAATCATTTCTGAAGCAAAAACACAAATGTGAAAAATGTGTGTGTATATAGCTTTTGGAACTAAACTCTTCATATATATTCTTACAGTGGGTCTTGTCTCAGTCTGTAATACAAGTTAAACCATTAGGAAAATATCTGGTATTTATATATGATCTGACATGTTTGATGATCATGTGCTCCTACACTAAGAATCTGTTTCCTCCATTTGGGGTGGGCTAATTTGAGAAGAAATCCACAAACTAGGAGGGAAACACTGACTGGTTGGCATGCCATGACTTAGTACCAGCCAACCCATCTGTTAAATACCATACATAACGGGACTCCCAACATGTAACCATGGACAGTCTATTACTTTACTTACAGGCATGCACATTCTATTTCTTACCATAGGCCCAGACAGAGAGAGAGAGACAAAGGAGACGATAGGGATTTAAATGATGCAGTCATGGGTCTGTAAGGCAAAACATAAATTTGGAGGCCAGTTTTGGCATAGTCCCACCTCCTCATCCCTAGGATTGAGTTATGGCCATTGTATCCCCCTTCCAGTCCTTATCGTACCATGGCCCTTGAGTAGACGAGCACTAAATGTGCATGTTGGCACTGGACATGTATTTCCAGCAAGTCATTGTGGTGGAAAGCAGGATGAAAAAAAACTGGAGGAGGAGAAAGAAAAACACTGTTTTAAAGTGAAGGGGGTGGAGTGGGGGGGTGGAAATAGGGACGGGTGGGTGGAAGTGTGGCCAGTGACGTGTGGTGAGGTCAGCGGCTGGGTAAGGACTGGCTATTATCAAAGCCAGATTCACTCACAAATAAACCTTGATGAAGCCCAAGTTCACCATACAACATATAGCTCTAACAACCAGAGTGACATTGGTTATTAACCAAAATTGACAAAACAATTTTCACCAAATGTAAATACAAATGTAGCCAAGGTACACAAGCGATAGTCTCCGATGGCGGCATATTCAAATTACATCCGATGAAATGACACACTGCTCAACTCAGCTCAGCCATAGACTGATGTAGCATACACAGTTACAACTGAAATGTGGCACTAAAATACCAATATTGGCACATTTCATCAGAATAATTTGCAACACAAACTCCATAGTCTTTCACAATGGATTTACAATTCTTCCAATGCACGGCATGCGCAAAAACACACACACATAATAATATTATTATGTGAAATATTATTACACAGACATATAAAATAAACAAGGTTCTAACGAAATGTCCATATCAACAATCGAAATGACTGAAAAATGCAGTTCAAAACATTTAAAAAGTATCTCATCAAAACAAAACTCTAGCTTGATAAATCAAATGCACTCAAATGGATGTTGTCTATTCTCATGATTCAACAGTAGCCTAACCTGCAAAAAAAAACTGAAAATAAATTTAGTCCTACCTTGTAAACTAAGTACATATGTCTGTCCTTCAACATGGAAAATAGTTTGAGGTGCAATAGTGTCCATCTGTCAGGTAACATGTTGTTTTTGTTAGCTAGCTTTGTTCAGTTCAGGGGAAGATGCGAGTGCCAAATTATGTAGATGTGACCGGTGTAGATTGTCTCTGCGTTGTGTTTTGATTGGCATACATATGACCAAAGGATCAATGTTGATGTTGATCTTTTATTCTCTGATAATGACAGGAAATTGTATATTGTGATATGTACACTACCGTTCAAAAGTTTGGGGTCACTTATAAATGTACTTGTTATTGAAAGAAAAGCAAAATTGTCCATTAAAATAACATCAATGTAGCCATGTAGCCTAGTGGTTAGAGCATTGGACTAGTAACCGAAAGGTTGCAAGTTCAAATCCCCGAGCTGACAAGGTACAAAATCTGTCGTTCTGCCCCTGAACAGGCAGTTAACCCACTGTTCCTAGGCTGTCATTGAAAATAAGAATTTGTTCTTAACTGACTTGCCTAGTAAAATAAAGGTAAAAAAAATCAAATTGATCATAAACATAGTGTAGATGTTGTAAATGACTATTGTAACTGGAAACAGCTGATTTTTTATGAAATATCTACATAGGCGTACAGAGAAACTGAAGATCTCGTACAACACTGTGTACTACTCCCTTCACAGAACAGCGAAACACTGGCTCTAACCAGAATAGAAAGAGGAGTGGGAGGGCCTAGTGCACAACTGAGCAAGAGGACAAGTACATTAGAGTGTCTAGTTTGAGAAACAGACGCCTCACAAGTCCTCAACTGGCAGCTTCATTAAATAGTACCCGCAAAACACCAGTTTCAACGTCAACAGTAAAGAGGTCACTCCGGGATGCTGGCCTTCTAGGCAGAGTTCTGTTCAGTGTCATGTGTTCTTTTTCCCAACTTTATCTTTTCTTTTTATTGGCCAGTTTAAGATATGGATTTTTCTTTTCAACTCAGCTGTGTTAACATAATGGCAAAAGGGTTTTCTAATGATCAATTAGCCTTTTAAAATGATACATTTTAAATTGGCTAACACAACGTCCTATTGGAAAACAGGAGTGATGGTTGCTGATAAATGGGCCCCTGTACACCTATGTAGATATTCCACTCAAAATCAACCATTTCCAGCTACAATAGTCATTTACAACATTAACAATGTCTACACTGTATTTCTGATAAATTTTATGTTATTTTAATGGACAATTTTTTTTGCTTTTCTTTCAATAACAAGGACATTTCTAAATGACCCCCAAACTTTTGAACGGTAGTGTACATATCACAATATATTGGTGGAAGACCATTATAATACACTGTCAGTGAACATATAAGCTCATTAGAAGTGTTTTAACATATACAATTGATCATGATTTCCATGGCACAGTTTTACAGTAACCTAACTCTTCTGCATACACTTGAAGTCAGAAGTTTACATACACCTTAGCCAAATACATTTAAACTCAGTTTTTTCTGACATTTAATCCCAGTAAAACTGCCGTTTCAGGTCAGTTAGGATCACCACTTTATTTTAAGAATGTGAAATGTCAGAATAATAGTGGAGAGAATGATTTATTTCAGCTTTTATTTCTTTCATTATATTCCCAGTGGGACAGAAGTTCACATACACTCAATTAGTATTAGGTTGCATTGCCTTTAAATTGTTTAACTTGGGACAAACGTTTCGGGTAGCCTTCCACAAGCTTCCCACAATAAGTTGGGTGAATTTTGTCCCATTCCTCCTGACAGAGTTGGTGTAACTGAGTCAGGTTTGTAGGCCTTGCTCACACATGCTTTTTCAGTTCTGCCCACTATTTATTTATAGTATTGAGGTCAGTGCTTTGTGATGGCCACTCCAATACCTTGACTTTGTTGTCCTTAAGCCATTTTGCCACAACTTTGGAAGTATGCTTGGGGTCATTGTCCATTTGGAAGACCCATTTACGACCAAGCTTTAGCTTCCTGACTGATGTTGCTTCAACATATTCACATAATTTTCCATCCTCATGTTGCCATCTATTTTGGGAAGTGCACCAGTCCCTCCTGCAGCAAAGCACCCCCACAACATGATGCTGCCACCCCTGTGCTTCACGGTTGGGATGGTGTTCTTCGGCTTGGAAGCATCCCCCTTTTTCCTCCAAACATAACGATGGTCATTATGGCCAAACAGTTCTATTTTTGTTTCATCAGACCAGAGGACATTTCTCCAAAAAGTACAATCTTTGTCCCCATGTGCAGTTACAAACCGTAGTCTGGCTTTTTTATGGTGGTTTTGGAGCAAGCTTCGTCCTTGCTGAGCGGCCTTTCAGGTTATGTCGATATAGGACTCATTTTACTGTAGATATAGATACTTTTGTACCTGTTTCTTCCAGGATCTTCACAAGGTCCATTGCTGTTGTTCTGGGATTGATTTGCACTTTTCGCACTGAAGTACGTTCATCTCTGGAACAGAAAGCATCTCCTTCCTGAGCGGTATGACGGCTGCGTGGTCCCATGGTGTTTATACTTGCGTACTGTTGTTTGTACAGATGAACGTGGAACCTTCAGGCGTTTGGAAATTGCTCCCAAGGATGAACCAGACTTGTGGAGGTCTACATTTTTTGGGGGCTGATTTCTTTTGATTTTCCCATGATGTCAAGCAAAGAGGCACTGAGTTTGAAGGTAGGCCTTGAAATACATCCACAGGTACACCTCCAATTGACTCAAATGATGTCAATTAGCCCATCAGAAGCTTCTAAAGCAACAACATCATTTTCTAGAATTTTCCTAACTGTTTAAAGGCATGTCAACTTAGTGTATGCAAACTTTTCACCCACTGGAATTGTGAGACAGTGAATTATAAGTGAAAGAATCTGTCTTTAAACAATTGTTGGAAAAATGAATTGTGTCATGCACAAAGTAGATGTCCTAACCGACTTAGTAACACTATAGTTTGTTAACAAGACATTTGTGGAGTGGTTGAAAAACGAGTTTTAATGTCTCGTTTTTTTTGAATGACCTGAGTGTATGTAAACTTCCGACTTCAACTGTAGATACAGTAGACAGGGAATAGGTAAGGGGGCCAGGGGATGTTGAGGGGGAATGCAGAAGTAAAAGGAAGTGTGAGACATTAAAAATACACTTACAACAACACATGGAATGTACACTAATATCAGACATGGGAACTTGTCAGATTTTGTATAATTATATAAGATGAAATGTAACACTCATCACATGGACATGGCCAAATATGCACAGCTTACCCCAGGGCAATACCCACACAACATATTGAGGCAATACGCACGCCCAAAATATGACATCTGTCTTCAATGGAGCTACTTCAAACTAGGCAAAGCTGAACCTGTCCATTAACAGTGACTGGGATGGAATCGGGAAAGGCAGTGCACGTCAAGGATTTCAATGGCTTTGATGGATGGAAAGGCATGGATACCCTGGTTCCTTTCCTGAGGTTTTGGTGCAGTTTTAGGAAGTTATTTGACTTTTCAACATGTATAATTATTTCACAACAGCTTTTCTTTTATTAGACTATCACAGGGTAAGCACTGCCTACCCTGTCTGCCCGTCACGGAGTCTCGCTGAGGTCTTTAAGTGAGAACTCATCTGAAACATATTATAAGGTTGCTCTGATAGGAGTGCTGAGTGGTACAGAACTGGAGCCACGCAAGCAAAGACATCACACAGAGACAGACACCCTAGAACCATAGAACTAAGGCAGCTAACAAGGAAGTAAAGGCATGAGTATACAGAATTCAAAACATCACAAAGGGAGATCCTAACTTAATTAAATTGAAAACACTCCTTCCTAAATTGATTTGTTACACTAATCTCATTTCATGATATGCAGAATAGATCTGATAACATTCACAATGCCTATGCAATACACAAACCTTATCTGGTATCCATTATCTAACAAATACAGTGCATTATATGACTAATGGCGACAGGGTAGAATGGGATGGGATGGGAGAGGGTGATGGGGTGAGACAATTACTATTCATTTCTTTTACATGTTTGATTCTTATATACAACAGATAGGTGGAGTGAAATGTGTGGTTTTCCCATGATGAAAAAGGGGATAGCCTAATTAAGAACAGCCCCTTGAGACGCCTCCATCCTCATCTAAATCTAGCAGAGCAGCTGTGCACAGCAGCCAGTTGCAAACACACACACACACATCAATGCATAGACGTGCACTCACACGGACACACGCAGACATGTACATACACACGTGAACTTTCTCTCTCTCACCCTCTCTCAGTTGTCCTGGCAACCCCTCCCTTGGAGTGTTGAGATATTATTAGCTTGGTTCTGTGTGAGAGTGGGTTGTTTATAACCGAATACAAATGGCTTCGAGGGAATATCACTTTCCTTCCTTTGTATTAAGCTTTTCACACATTTTTCATGGTGATTTTTTTTTACCAATAAACCAGTCAGCACATGACATGCAATTTTCACCCACCCAAATTACTGTAATATCTTCACACCACTCAACACCGAGTAAAAGAACAGAGACAGTTGGACTCATTAAGACAGCAGAGTACTGAAAGAGGGCAAATCAGTCATTTAAACCATCAGGATTATCAGAAAAACAGTCCAGTTATCTTGGAATGGGAGATACACGCATAATAGTTTAGGATTACACCAATGACAACATCTGCTTTCCAAATGAAAAATACTGTATAATCCACAAAATAACAATATTTAAACTCAGCCATATTGACACATTTTTTTAACACATCCACCAACATAAGAACCTGATGCACAGATTCATTGCATTGCGATTCACTGATTATACATATTGCATTGACTGGTTAAGTACTTTAGGTAGTTTTAGGACATCCACAATAGCAATCATGTGCAAACAGTAGGAACATTCAAGATGCTCTTTGCATGCTATGGTATGTATGAGAAGGATTCAGGGATCTATAATTCATAGATAGGGTGTTTTACAATCATTTTGACATGGGATTGATCAGTAAGGGCAAACTTTGGTCATTAACTAGGTTCTATAGATGTGTATGTGTAACAAATATATTTTATTTTGGAAAATTTTCTGTGGTACTGTATGTTACAATGCCCACAGGAAGAGAGGGTAAACAAAATATCAACTTTATCCCAAATATAATACTGTCAATGTTCTAGAAAGTTAGTGCAGTCACATTTAGAGTGAATAGAACATAATGTAATGGTGTTGTACTCTCCTACTCATCCACACCTGATGTCTTGTACAATCGCAATGGTAGAAGTTTGTATAATAACTGCAATCAACCACAGCACCAGTCCAAGACCCCTTTCTCTTAACCCTTGACCTGTTTGGTCATCACATGGGAGCAGGCTAAGCGTCTTTTGTGGCGTAATACATCCACCTCACAGAAATGTAACATCATCCTGCGACTGCACCCATCGCCAATGGGCGTCATACTCCAGGTGCATTGTGCCGTTCATCTTGCAGCCATCCAGGTCTATCTTGCCGTTCTTATAGGGTTTGAGTTTGGGGCTCTGGTTTTTCCCCAGCTTCTCAGCCAGGCAGGCCCGGGCCGAGTCAGCAAGTCCTCCTGCTTGCCTGACTGCCTTCTCCAGGACGCCATTGCTCTTACTGGGCTGCTGCATTTGGTTGGAGTCCTTGGTGATGGTGGTTCCTTTCACTACCTTTTTGGCCTTAGTCCAAATGGGAGGCTCCTCTTTGGGGATCTCTGGCTTGACTTGGGGAGCCCCAGGCCCAACAACTACCTTGCTGCCTGTGCCCGGTCCCAACTCAGCTCCTGCCCCAGCCAAAAGCTCTGCCCCAGACACTGCCCCTACTCCAGCACCTCTCCCCGCCCCAGCACCTGTCCCTCCGCCAGTCCGAGTGGGCATCTCAGTCCCCAGTGGAGTAGAACACAGTGCATACTCAGAACTAGAGGGGCAGTACTCATCCATGTCGTCCGCCAGGGTGTCCAGGTAGCTACCTATAGAGATGTTATCCAGCTTGTCGTTGAGGGGGTCCTGCAGGCTGCTCCAGCTGTCTCTCCAGGAGGTGTCTCCTCCAGGGCCCTCTCCCAGGCTGTACTGGCTGCTGGTCAAGCTGCTGCAGCGGCTGGCCAGGGTGCCGCGCTCCTCCATGAGCCACTTGCATGCCTCGATCCCCTCGTGCACCGCCAGCAGCTGCTGCAGGATCTTCACATCCACCGAGCGCAGGTGGGCCTATGGAGAAGAAGATGAATTTGTACTTTATTGATCCAGCAGAGAGGAGAGAGGGTGGGAGAAAAGAGGAGAGGGTGGGAGAAAAGAGGAGAGAGGGTGGGAGGAAATCAATGGACCCAGGAGAGAGGAGCACCCTTAAAAAGAAAAGGTTCCTGGAGGATCCTTTACGGGTTCTTCAAATTGAAACTAGGGGGGGGGGCATATAATTTATTTGAAGAACCCCCATTAACAGTTCTAGAAACAACTTTTTGGGGGTTCCTTTTTTAACCACCCTCTCCCTCCCCCGTTATTATTATTATTAATAATAATAATAATCATAACAATCAGCACAACAATAAGAAAAATAACACAATGTTTTACTTGTCAGTGTTTATTAGGATTTTAGTGGCAAAGCAGAATCTAAAAATCTAAAAATGAGGTACACTGCCAGCCCCAAGTCCAATGGTATATCCTCTGGCGTGTTGATGTAGATGTCCTCTGTAGACTATCCATAGCCAGAATGATTTTGCAGTGCATGGTGATCGAACAGGTTTCATTTTATATTCATCAAAGGTGTAGGCAGGGTGAAGTCTGTGAATACAAAAAAATATATATACAATTACACAGATGATTAACAAAATGTGCACATGACAGTAGTAATATCTTGGTTTTTGTAGTTAAAAATGATGCGAATGAAAAAAACGTCACTTTTGACAACGGTTTTCATACACATACCTTGTCCATAATGTGAAGGCCTCTGGGATCTTCATTGAAAAGATAACAGAAGAGGAAGATGGCTGCTGTGACTGAGTCCTATAAGGTTTTAGAGAAACCATTCATTCAAATGAATTGTAGATGATACATGTGGATAACATTATCAGACAAACCAATACCAATTGTTCATACCTTTGTGTGCCTCCTCGTCAGTATACCTGCAAACAGACACACACAAATAAGTGAGCAATTCAGTCATCTGCGCTATAGCCTTCAACATATTCTTACCTCTTTGTTGAGTCATATCCATTGAATTGTGTTCATTTTCTGGTTTAGAAATATTTTTTTTAAAGAGAGAAAGTCTCAAATAACACAACCATCTGCACAAATATAAAAAGATAGATGGTATCATCATAAAACAATATAAATTTAGATCGTAAAGGGAGGAACCTTACCTGAAATTGAGGAGATCTTAAAATGTTTCTGTTAAGTGCCTGCACCTGCTGTCCTTCAGCTGGGCAGTTAGGTTCCAGCAAGAATCCCCACCTCCAATGGGGTTCTTGGAAGGACTTTTTGGGGGCATTCTTCAGTGCCAAAAACAAAGGTTTTACAAGGAAGTTTGAGGATTTTAGAAGAACCGTTGTTGAACCCCTATTTTTTTGAGTGAGGGAGGTGTGAGAGAGTTAGGGGAGAGATAGAAGAGGTAGGTATGGGTTAGGATGGAGGGGTAAGAGGAAGACAAGGAGAGGGAAGAGAGAGGTGAGAGAATAACGGAGGGAGAAGAGGATGAAGAGAGTAGATATGAAAGTGTCCAGATATATACAATGCCTTCAGAATGTATTCACACCCTTTTGACTTTTCCCAACTTTTGTTGTGTTATAGCCTGAATTTAAAAGGTATTATAGCCTGAATTTAAAAAAGTATTATATTGAGATTTTGTGTCACTAGCCTACACAAAAAAAAAAATTGTTTTTTCAACATTTTTACAAATTAATAAGACATGAAAAATTGAAATGTCTTGAAAATAAATATTAAGCCACTTTGTTATGGCAAGCCTAAATAAGTTCTGTAGTAGCAATGTGCTTTAACAAGTCACATAATACGTTACATGAACTCTGTGTGCAATAGTGTCTAACATGATTTTTTAATGACTACCGCATCTCTTTACCCCACACATACAATTATCGGTAAATTCCTTCAGTCAAGCAGGGAATTCCAAACACAGATTCAACCTCAAATACCAGGGAGGTTTTCCAATGCCTCACAAAGAAGGGCACCTATTGGTCAAAAAAAAAATCAGACATTGAATATCCCTTTGAGCATGGTTAATAATTACACTTTGGATGGTCTATCAATACACCCAGCCACAAAGATACAGGTGTCGTTCCTCCTTAACTCTGTTGAGTGGAATGTAACCGCTCAGGGATTTCACCATGAGGCCAAAACAGAGTGAAAAGAAGGAAGCCTGTACAGAATACAAATATTCCAAAACATGCATTCTGTTTACAATAAGGCACAAAAGAAAAACAGCAAAGAATTTGGCAAAGGAATTAACTTTGTGTCATGAATACAAAGAGTTATGTTTGGGGCAAATGCAACACATCACTGAGTACCACTGTTCATTTTTACAAGCATGGCAATGGCTGCATCATGTTATGGGTATGCTTGTCATCAGCAATGACTAGGGAGTTTAGGATTTTAAAAAAATGGAATAGAGCAAAGCACAGGCAAAATCCTAGTGAAAACCTGGTTCAGTCTGGTTTCTAATAGACACTGGGAGGCAAATTCACCTTTCAGCAGAACAATAACCTAAAGCAAAAGGCCATGTATCCACTTGAGTTGCTTACCATGAAGACATTGAATGTTCCTGAGTGGCCTAGTTACAGATTTGACTTAATCGGCTTGAAAATCTATGGAAAGACGTGAAAAAGGCTGAAGGGAGGAGCTATATGAGGATGGGCCCATTGTAAGGCCTGGAATGGAATCAATGGAAAGGAGTCAAAGATGCTCCTCCCACCAGCCTCATCTGATCTGCCCTCCTGGCTTCATCTGTTCCTCCTCCCCTCTTCTCTCAATTTTGAAAACACTTCTGTTTGACACCGTTCGATTCATTCCATTCCAGACTTTATAATGAGCCCTTCCTCCTATAGCTCACCAGCCTCCTCTGGGGGAGATATACTTTTTTCTTAATAAACATAATGTGAAAGAGAGAAAAAGGTATAAGGTGAAGGGTGGACGATGAATGTTGTAGCAGGGTGATGGGAACAAGAAGATAAAATATAATTAGGGGTAAGTTTCATTCCTCACAGACAAAAGAAGTTGCCAACAGCAGTAAATTATATATCATTTTTAATGGGTTTATTTTACGAGTCCACTTATGGAAATAAGGAGGCACCACTGCTTTTTTAATGCGTGTAGGAGGGATGTTGAATAAGCTAAAGGGAGAGAGAAGGGAAAAAGCAGTGCAAGATGGGAAATCCAACAGAACACAATAGCAGAGATGTGCTCCAGTCCAGTCAGGAGCTAGGGCCTCTCTCTCTCTCTCTCTATAAGTTACATGTATAAGAGTTGTTCTGCTGATGGCAAAGTCACACTGACTTTGCTGTGGTAATGAGTGCCTCCCTGTCTCTGCAGACCCTCCAACGTATACTGTGCTTTCTGGACTGGCCCCAGGGATAGCAGAACCAACTGCCAACTGAATACATCACACTCTTAGAATGCAACTGTGAGTCTCATAGCCTAAAGTCTACAGTTCCAGGACAGTGGATTAAGCGCGCACACATAAAGCACACAAGATCTCGGATCTTTTGCAGTCTTTGTGTACCCCCCACCATGACCCTGCAGGTCAAGTCAATGAAAAAGCCTATTGATGGATTTCTAGAGCCTTAAAACATGGTCACTACATAGTATTAACGGCTGTACCTTCAAGTCTCTGCATGCCTTAGACAGAGCAATACATCAATCATGTGGATATAGATCCGCCATTCATCTCGGTCAGCCTGCATCATCATAACTACAACCACAAAACACTCATTTGGAAACAAGAGAAATGTGATCATGAGAGTAATATGGGAAGCACAGACGTAATAGAGGACAATGTTGTTTATCAAATCAAATCCAATTTCTTTGGTCACCTACACAGGGATGTTATTGCGAGTGTAGTGAAATGCTTATGCTTCTAGATCTGACAGTGCAGCATTATCTAATAGATAATATCTAACAATTCCACAACAAAACCCAATATCTAACAAATTCCACAACAAAACCTAATACACACAATCAAGTAAAGGAATGGGATGAGAATATTAGTATAAAATATATGGATGAGCAGTGACAGAACGGCTAAGATGCGATAGTGAAGGACACAGTATACAGTATATACATATGGGATGAGTAATGTGAGATATGTATACATTCTTAAAGTGGCATTATTAAAGTGACTAGTGTTCCATTTATTAAAGTGGCCAATGATATCAAGTCTGTAGGTATGCAGCCACCTCTCTGTACTAGTGGTGGTTGTTTAATAATCTGATGGCCGAGAGCTGATTTTCAGTCTCTCGGTCCCAGCTTTGTTGCACCTGTTCTGACCTTGCCTTCTGGATGAACAGACAGTGGCTCGGGTGGTTATTGTCCTTGATGATCTTTTTTTGCCTTCCTGTGACATCGGGTGTTACAGGATTCCTGGAGGGCAGGTAGTTTGCCCCTGGTGATGCGTTGTGCAGACCGCACCACCCTCTGGAGAGTCCTGCGGTTGTGGGCGGTGCAGTTGCCGTACCAGGCGGTGATACAGCCCGACAAGATGCTCTCAATTGTGCACCTGTAAAAGTTAGTGAGGGTTTTCAGTGACAAGCTACATTTTTTCAGCCTCCTGAGGTTGACGAGGCACTATTGCGCTTTCTTCACCACACTGTCTGTGTGAGTGGACCATTTCAGTTTGTCTGTGATTGTACACCGAGGAACTTAAAACTTTCCACCTTCTCCATTGCTGTCCCATCGATGTGGATAGGGGCCGTCTCCCTTTGCTGTTTCCTGAAGTCCACGATCATCTCTTTTGTTTTTCTGACATTGAGTGAGAGGTTGTTTTCCCGACACCACATTCTGAGGGCCCTCACCTCTTACCTGTCTCGTTGTTGTTGGCAATCAAGCCTACCACTGTAGTGTCGTCTGCAAACTTGATGATTGAGTTGGAGGCGTGCATGGCCACGCAGTTGTGGGTGAACAGGGAGTACACGAGAGGGCTGAGAACGCATCCTTGTGGTGCCCCAGTGTTGAGGATCAGCAAAGTGGGGATGTTGTTTCCTACCTTCACCACCTGGGGGCGGCCTGTCAGGAAGTCCAGGACCCAGTTGCACAAGGCGGGGTCGAGACCCAGGGCCTTAAGCTTAATGAGGAGTTTGGAGGGTACTATGGTGTTGAATGCTGAGCTGTTGTCAATTGGGGCGGTAGGGTAACTTAGTGGTTAGAGCGTTGGACTAGTAACCAGAAGGTTGCGAGTTCAAACCCCCGAGCTGACAAGGTACAAATCTGTCGTTCTGCCCCTGAACAGGCAGTTAACCCACTGTTCCCAGGGCGTCATTGAAAATAAGACATTTTTCTTAACTGACTTGCCTGGTTAAATAAAGGTAAAATTAAAAAATAAAAATTAAAAATAACAGAATTCTTACATAGGTATTCCTCTTGTCCAGATGGGATAGGGCAGGCAGTGTGATGGCGATTGCATCGTCTGTGGATCTATTGGGGCGGTAAGCAAATTGAAGTAGGTCTAGGGTGACAGGTAGGGTGGAGGTGATATGATCCTTGAATAGTCTCTCAAAGGACTTCATGATGACAGAAGTGAGTGCTACGGGATGATAGTCATATAGTTCAGTTACCTTAGCTTTCTTGGGAACAGGAACAATGGTGTCCATCTTGAAGCATGTGGGGACAGCAGACTGGGATAGGGAGAGATTGAATACGTTTGTAAACTCACCAGCCAGCTGGTCTGTGCATGCTCTGAGGACACAGCTAGGGATACCTAGCGAAGGTTAACACGTTTAAATGTTTTACTCATGTCGGCCCCGGAGAAGGAGAGCCCACTGTCTTTGGTAGCGGGCCGTGTCGGTGGCACTCTATTACCCTCAAAGCGCGCAAAGAAGTTGTTTAATTTGTCTGGGAGCAAGACATCGATGTCCGCGACGGGGCTGGTTTTCCTTTTGCAATCCGTGATTGTCTGTAGACCCTGCTGTAACGGCAGATTTCCCCTTCGTCTGAAGAGGAGTAAGGATTGGACCAAGATGCAGCGTGGTAAGTGTTCATGACGATTTATTAAAAACTAACTGAACACTGAAATACAAAACAATAAACAATGTGATGAAAATGAAAACCGAAACAGTACCGTGTGGCGACAAACACTCACACGGAAACAAACATCCACCAACCAACAGTGAAACCTAGGCTACCTAAATATGATTCTCAATCAGAGACAAATAACGACACCTGCCTCTGATTGAGAACCATACTAGGCTGAACACAAAAACCAACATAGAAAAACAAACAGACTGCCCACCCCAACTCACGCCCTGACCATACTAAATAAAGACAAAACAAAGGAAATAAAAGGTCAGAACGTGACACCTGCCACATACGTCTCTGCCGATAATATAAAACACAATGGATATTGTTTCATCAATCAACCTTCCACTGAGTGACTGACTGAGTGCCCTTTCAGTGAACTATTCTCCATCCAGGGAAACAAAGGGATTGGAAGTGGGATAACATTGCCTTAGACTCAACTTCTTAGGCCCTATACTTTCCAATAGAAAATGTATGCACTCCTGCCAGCTCAGGTTCACTTTTTTGTAAGTGTAGACAGCAGGGCTGGGTTTTTTTCAGGTTTGAGGTTGTTGAGGTTTGGGGTTTTAGCTGGCAGTTTCTCTTGAAGCTGAGTGATAAACTGCTGAGCATAGCTGTAAATATTATTCCCATGGCTCGGCACAGGACCTGGTGCCACTGGAAGACCAAGAAGATCATCAAAGACCCCAGCCATCTGAGCCACGGCCTGTGTGCCCCCCCCCCCACTTTAGTCACCCCGCTACCATCTAGAAGGCGGAGACTGTACAGGTGCATCAAAGCTGGGACCGAGAGGCTGATGAATAGCTTCTGTCTCCAGGCCTCCTTCGAGGCCACTGCTCTATGAACATAGAGTCATAGAACACTGGTCACTTTAATAATGATTACATACTGTTTCCCCCACTTTATTTCTATATAGATTATTTTAGTCTTGACTCATCCTATATAACTACCGCTATACACACCTTTTCTATTCACATACATACAGTGTATATTATTTATATTCGTTCCGACATTTCTTCATTTCTTTCTTTTTACCTTTTTGGATTATGTGTGTATTGTTTTCTATTGCTAGGTTTTAGTGCACTGTTGAAGCTGGAAACACAAGCATTTCACTGCACCTACAATAACATCTACAAATCTGAAATAAACTTTTGATTTGATTTGCGGTGGCAGACACACCATGTCGCTGAAGAGGCTCAGGTCTGGCTGAGTGTCCATCTGTATGCTCTCTCAATGCATGCCTGTGTGCCAGTATCAATGCCAACCTTCCTATAGGGCTGTCTTACGGACAGTCTGCAGTAGGATGGGGAGAAGGGAGTTTATTGCCTTTTGGAGTTTAGCCCTCAGCGGCCTTGAGGATTGTAGAGGTGTTTTCACAGCCAAAAAGACTCCAGTTTTCCAAAGGAGGCGCTGGGACTGACAGCTCCCGGCTAATCCACAGGATTCTGGAAATTCTTTCACCGGCGCTCAGCTGAACTCACACCAAATAAACAGCACTCTGTGTGTGTGTGTGTGTGTGTGTGTGTGTGTACGCGCAAAGCACTTTTAGCACTCTAGTATCCTCAGCCTTCATCCCAAAATGACAAGCTAGCGCTCGATGCTTCTTGAGATGTAACTGTATCGACAGGGCCAGGGATAGGACCTCTTACTCTAGGGGAAAATCAGATTTCCAGGCTTGATGTGCCATTTCAACAAGCAGGAATCTAGACGCGCATGCCCCTCACACACAAACACACACAGTGTTATGATTTAGCTTGAATGCACACACAGCTGACCCTACAGACCAATGAGCCATAGACACGCTCCAATGCTGAGACCAGTCTGGCAATGTCACACTGCAAATAGGCGCCGTGGCGCACTGCTGTAGCCCTGCAGGGGAATAAAACAACAAACTCAATCTCTCAGGCTTTATTGGCATGGGAAAAATATGTTTACATTGCCAAAGCAAGTGAAATGTCAATAAACAAAAACGGAAATAAACAAATCAGAAATTAGCAGTAAACATTGAACTAAAACAGGTTTTAAAAGAATATAGACATTGCAAATGTTATATTATTGGCTATGTACAGTGTAATAATGTTCCAATAGCTTAAGTATGATAGAGAAAATAAATAAACAGATAAATATAGGTTGTATTTACAACAGCTTTTGTGCTCAACTGGTTGCCCTTTTGTTGCTGCAAAAGGTCACAAATCTTGCCGCTGTGGTGGCACACTGTGGTATTTCACCCAATAGATATGGGAGTTTCTCAAGATTTGATTTGTTTTCAAATTCTTTGTGGGTCTGTGTAATCTGATGGAAATATGTGTCTAATATTGTTCTACATTGGGCAGGAGGTTAGGAAGTGCAGCTCAGTTTCCTCCTCATTTTGTGGCCAGTGTGCACATAGCCTGTCTTCTCTTAAGAAACAGGAGTACCAATGGCGGCCTCTCTCAAATAACATTCCACTTTGTGCTGTTTTTTTGTTGTTGATTCTTTCCAATGTTACAAGTGATTCTCTTTTTCTTTTGTTTGGTCTAATTGTATTGCTGTCGTGGGGCTCTGTGGGGTCTGATTGTTTTTGTGAACAGAGTCCCAATACCAGCTGACTGAAGGGATTTTGATAATTAATGGGAAGCATCCTAATTCTGCTCTGCATGTATTATATGGTGTTTTACGTTGTATACGGAGGATATTTTTGCAGAATTCTGCATGCAGTCTCAATTTGGCGTTTGTCCCATTTTGTGAGTTCGTGGTTGGTGAGTGGACCCCAGAAATCACAACCATAGAGGGCAATGGGTTCTATAACCTACTCAAGTATTTTTAGCCAGATACAATTTGACGCTCCAATTAGTATGTTCCTTTTGATGACATAGGCCCTTCTTGCCTTCTCTTGTAGTGGCAGGTAGCCTAGTGGTTAGAGCTTTGGGCCAGTAACCGAAAGGTCGCAAGATCAAATACCCGAGCTGACAAGGTAAAAATCTGTCATCTACCCCTGAAGAAGGCAGTGAACACCCTGTTCCTAGGCCGTCATTTATAATAAGAATTTGTTCTTAACGGACTTGCCTAGTAAAATAAAACTGTACAGCTTTGTGGAAGTTACCTGTGGTGCTGATGTTTAGGCCGAGGTAGGTACAGCTTATTGTGTGCTCTACGCAACAGTGAGTATGGTTAAATGCACACAACCATGTGATTATTGTGGATAATCAGATGAATATAATAGTTTGATTGAAACGTTTACATGCTTTGCAAGAAGAATGACTTGCCTAATAATCCTGTTTACATGGACACATCTGAAATAAGGCACTCTGATAAATGCAGAGAATGGCCAATCAAAATAAGCGTTCTACCACAGCGACCATGTTATTTTTGGGAAGCATATTTGATTCTGAGTTCAGACATACAAAGTTTGTACGTGAAAACCACTTCTTAGATGCATACATTTAGATATTCTGAACTCACTTCACTCAAGCTAAAGAGGAAGCTTGCTCGGTTGGTGCTAGCAAGTTCAGGTGTTTACATGTCCTAATAATTAGAAAGATTGCTCAGATAATTAGGTGTTTTAATTGGCCTATGCTTACTTTGATTTTGACCTTACGCCAAATTAGATAAGCAGAGTAAGGTGTTTACATGACTATTGCATCATCTGCCTGCTGCCATAATCAGTTTAATATCAAATTATTACTGTGCAAGTAAACATAATTATGGTCAATGTGGAATTTGTAATTACGGGTCCTGGCATATATACGTTGAAGAGGGTGGGCTCTTTCACTCTCTGTCACCAATTTGTTTATATATACACTGCTCAAAAAAATAAAGGGAACACTTAAACAACACAATGAAACTCCAAGTCAATCACACTTCTGTGAAATCAAACTG
Organism: Oncorhynchus masou masou; assembly: GCF_036934945.1. NCBI lineage: Eukaryota > Metazoa > Chordata > Actinopteri > Salmoniformes > Salmonidae > Oncorhynchus > Oncorhynchus masou. The sequence continues at coordinate 36,124,800 of NC_088226.1, read as the reverse complement.
TCCACTTAGGAAGCAACACTGATTGACAATAAATTTCACATGTTGTCGTGCAAATGGAATAGACAACAGGTGGAAATTCTAGGCAATTAGCAAGACACCCCCAATAAAGGAGTGGTTCTGCAGGTGGTGACCACAGACCACTTCTCAGTTCCTATGCTTCCTGGCTGATGTTTTGGTCACTTTTGAATGCTGGCAGTGCTTTCACTCTAGTGGTATCATGAGACAGAGTCTACAACCCACACAAGTGTCTCAGGTAGTGCAGCTCATCCAGGATGGTACATCAATGCGAGCTGTGGCAAGAAGGTTTGCTGTGTCTGTCAGCGTAGTGTCCAGAGCATGGAGGCCATAGGAGGGCAACAACCCAGCAGCAGGACCGCTACCTCCGCCTTTGTGCAAGGAGGAGCAAGAGGAGCACTGCCAGAGCCCTGCAAAATGACCTCCAGCAGGCCACAAATGTGCATGTGTCTGCTCAAACGGTCAGAAACAGACTCCATGAGGATGGTATGAGGGCCCGACGTCCACAGGTGGGGGATGTGCTTACAGCCCAACACCGTGCAAGACGTTTGGCATTTGCCAGAGAACACCAAGATTGACAAATTCGCCACTGGTGCCCTGTGCTCTTCTCAGATGAAAGCAGGTTCACGTTGAGCACATGTGACAGACGTGACAGTCTGGAGACGCCGTGGAGAACGTTCTGCTGCCTGCAACATCCTCCAGCATGACCGATTTGGCAGTGGGTCAGTCATGGTGTGGGGTGGCATTTCTTTGGGGGGGCGCACAGCCCTCCATGTGCTCGCCAGAGGTAGCCTGACTGCCATTAGGTACCGAGATGAGATCCTCAGATCCCTTGTGAGACCATATGCTGGTGCGGTTGGCCCTGGGTTCCTCCTAATGCAAGACAATGCTAGACTTCATGTGGCTGGAGTGTCAGCAGTTCCTGCAAGAGGAAGGCATTGATGCTATGGACTGGCCCGCCCGTTCCCCAGACCTGAATACAATTGAGCACATCTGGGACATCATGTCTCGCTCCATCCGCCAACGCCACGTTGCACCACAGACTGTCCAGGAGTTGGCGGATGCTTTAGTCCAGGTCTGGGAGGAGATCGCTCAGGAGACCATCCGCCACCTCGTTGTAGGGAGGTCATACAGGCACGTGGAGGCCACACACACTACTGAGCCTCATTTTGACTTGTTTTAAGGACATTACATCAAAGTTGGATCAGCCTGTAGTGTGGTTTTCCACTTTAATTTTGAGTGTGACTCCAAATCCAGACCTCCATGTGTTGATAAATTTGATTTCCATTGATCATTTTTATGTGATTTTGTTGTCAGCACATTCAGCTATGTAAAGAAAAAAGTATTTAATAAGAATATTTCATTACATCTAGGATGTGTTATTTTAGTGTTCCCTTTATTTTTTTGAGCAGTGTATATATGTTGAAGAAGGTGGGGTTTGTTCACAAAATGGAACAAACACCAAATTGAGACTGCATGCAGAATTCTGCAAAAACATCCTCTCGCTCTCTCTTTCTCTATTATCCTGCAAACAGAGTGAAGTGGACATCCTTGAGCAGGGAGATACTATCTCTATCTAACTCCATCCATCTCTCTCCCTCTATTTCTTTCTAATAAGAGGCACGTTCAGATACAGCAGAAGGGTGACCTCTCAACCCAGCCCTCCCGCTGTTCCATCTGTTTGCATACTCCCTTCCGCTCTGTTTCTTTCCCTCCCTCTATCGATACCTCCCACTTTCTCTCTGAGATGGAAAAGTACATGTCAGTCTCCACAGACTTGCACCCCTCGATATACATTGACTCTCTCCCTTCTAAACACTCTGGCTTCCTGTGAGTCGGTCTGTCCTGCCACCACTCTCTCTCTCTCTCTCTCGCATTCTTTCGCTCCATCTCTGTGAAAACCAGTGGCTCTTAGAGACTGAACAGGCCTCTCGCCACAGCCAACCTTCTGGTCTGCACAATGTCACCCTATCTTTCCATCTCTCTCTCGCTCTCTCAGACAGACAAAGGGAAGAGAAAAACTACAGTATACCTACCTCGGCCTAAACATCCGCACCACAGGTAACATCCACAAAGCTGTGAACGATCTGAGAGACAAGGCAAGAAGGGCCTTCTACACCATCAAAAG